>NW_011346326.1:21607-66607 GCF_000735185.1 Notothenia coriiceps | reverse complement strand
AAAGATGGAGTGAGAGTGTGTGTGTGTGTCAATCATTCAGTCGTAGCAAGGCGTCCTCTTGCATTAACACTGAAGATTGCTCTTATTGATGTTTTAGGGTTTGTTTGTTTGTGTGTGTGTGTAGGGCTTTATTTAGACATTGCCTGGAGTGCTGCCAAGGACGAGGCGGAGGTTTATATTATACAATATATCTATGCTGTAATATGATCACACACACACACACACACACACACACACACACACACACACACACACACACACACACACACACACACACACACACACACACACACACACACACACACACACATTTTAGTCTGCAACACACTATATCCACTAACACACATTAAACAGAATATGCAAGTGCAGACTACATAAACAAAACACTCATATAACAGTCCAAAAAAAATGCTCACCTCCACCTGTAACAGTAGACACAAAAATACTTAATGGAGATAAATTGTGAAAGGGCTGGATGCTTTAAAAAGAAGCAGCTCTTTTTCTCCCTCAGCAATTTCTCTCTAAGTCCGTTTCCTCTCTTTAGAGGGAATATGCATATATTAAACATTGTTTATAAAGCTACATTTAAAAAATACACTAATTAACTAATCTAATGCAACCTAATCAAATCAGTAATTAATATTACAAAACTCCAAAATATTCCTCTAAATCCAAATACACACTACATGGCCTCAAGGCTAGCAGTAATAGCACTTAATTTCACCTCAATGGATGGACATTGCGCTAATTAACTGATTAATGAGAACCAATTAGAAATGATACGGTCATATAACCTTACAGCCAAGTTTCATGGTCCTCAATCCATCCTGAAATAAATGAATGAGCTACACTGAAGGCGATCGCATCACCCCTATTAACAGAAGCACAGCACAAGTTCTCAAAAAAGAAGACACAGCAGCAGCCGCAAAGATTTATATAAATATACATACGTTTTTTGTATTTGTTTAGGTCTCTAAAATTTAAGATAAAGAACACAAATAACTATTTGATAGTATCATTAAGGTGCAGGGATGGGGGCTAAATGGCCCTATAGCAGTGTGAGCGTGTGTCCATATCGGCCAAAACAATGAATTGCTTCTATTAAACATAGGTACCTTAGCACCACTATCCAGTAAGCAATGTGACCATCAAAGGGTCAGATGTGGAGCATGAGAGCTATCCATCATGTTCATGTGGATGAGAAAAATAAAAAAGATGGGTTGAGCAAGAGAGAATGATTGCAAGGGAAAGAGAGAGGGATAAAAAGAGAAAGACACACATTTTCAAGAGGAGCAACTCAGGAATTGTACCAGTATTTTGAAATCAAGAACATGGTCTCCACATTTAGTTTTTCTGTCAAAGTGTATGGCCCTTCACAAGTCCCTGACACGTGGTATTACTGTGATGGCCCAGGAATGATTGTGTTGGAGTTGGCTGAGCTGAACATCACTCACTGGTCATTGATTGGATGCGGTTACATTCTAAAGACATCAGTCAGTAGAAGAGAATGAGACGAGCACTCTGGTTGCATTCCACCTCTTCATGTCTCCTTTTAATTCATTCATTCATTACATCCATCCAAACACCAGAGTCCCTCCAGAGTAAATATAAAACACAAAATAACACTATGTTGTTGCATGGTCAACATGGAAAAACGGTTTATTTCATTAAATGCATGCTCATGTGGGTGCGTTCACATAAAAATCCTTGTGAAATGGAAATCCTCAACAAAAAAAACAAGACATGTGAACTGAACTGAAGAGGTTGCCAGCCTGAGTCTATAAACGGAGGAGCATGCCAGTTGAGATGTGGGTTACTGGGGTTATTGTTAGCTGATAGATTTGATTAACTTCAGCCTTACTGCAGCACACTGACACTGACTCCATCCAGGAAATGATTGGAGATGAAAGTACCATTGTGAGCAACATCACTGGGTTTGAATTAGAGAAATATAATATTTGGCTTTAGCTGGGTGGAGAGCATGGCCTTTTTTCCTAACTCAGTGGAGCTAAAGCCTTGAATTTACACTTCAGACACTCATCTTTTTCTCTAGTATAAATAAACATTTGCAAGTCAGAACTGGAGTAGTTGTTTTTCTGGCTTGGTATGCGGTGTTATTTAATGAAAATAGTTTAAATTCCAAACCTATCTGCAACACTATTTGTGAGACCTGAGTAATGTGCTAAGGAGAACTTTGGCCCACACCTCATACTCTAATAATTCACATGAATCTGTTGTAATTAAAGAATGAAAATATGGAAGGTTACTCAACATTTAGCCTCCCTGCTATTAAACATTTTCAGAATAGAAAACAGCAATTATATCCTCTATTTAACATGCATTAACAGTTACATTGTTGTCACCTGTGACTTACAGTGAGCAGCATGAACATTAAATCACATAACACATAAGCAACCAGATATGAGGAGCACAAAAGTCAATGTTGCGCTTTAAAAAACTATCTACAATGGTATTTTACAGATATTACAGATTATTCACACCAGTAATTGTTCTCCTATCCAATCAGGGTTAGGGTTAGGCTAACCCATTTAAATCAGTAGTAAACTGGGAATTGAAGCATCAGCTTGGCCAGCCACCTCAGTTTTTCTCCTTCAATACCCAAGGCGCTCCACTGGTACCTTGTGCGGAGGCTTTTAATAACAACGCTTATTTGAATCCCGGAACAATTAACAAGGGCTGCATTTCAGAGCTGCCATTGCGGCAAAATGCCATCACAACGCCTAAAGGGCTAAACTTAACCCAACTGTGAAATCTCCTTTTGAGAGAGCAAAGAGTGATGGATAGAAAAGAGAGAGGAGCAGAGGCACGTTTTTATAGGGCATAAAAGGAGACTGAAAGGTGACCAAGTTGTGGTTGCTTATTATTCTACATCGCAAAGATCAGAACTGACACACTCCCAAGACATATTTAAGGTAAATACTTAAATAATGGACAATTTCCTGTCTTTTATAATGCACTTGCAGAACACAGTGGGGATGGTTTAATTTGGTACTGCCCAAAATCTTTTTTCCCCTCTGTGGGACTAATAAAGGTATTCTGATCCTGATCTAAATGTACACTCTGATAAAGAACAGGATGAAATAAAAAAATCTTGGTTTGACTTTGAACTCCTCATTAGCCGGTTAATTCATCCTATGTAATTTTTTGTCAACCAAAAATGATAAATACAAATAGGGACAAATATTAAAAGGGACAGAAATGCATGAAATAACAATTTTGGTACAGTCCAGCTCTAATCACAGCTGCAGTTTAACCCCTGGCCCGTTGATTGCGCTGCAGATGTGAGTGCAGCTGGGGAGCCGTGCCGGCCCATACCACAAGATGAAACGTAATCAACTGTACAAGGACATCTGGTTCTGGATGGTGGGAGAAGAGCACTGAATAGTCTTGAAATCATTTTTCAAAAGAGCACTAAGCAAGGCTGTAGTTGGAGACGCTGTTGGAGCGATGTGGGGAGGACCAAAATAAGACTGTGTCATCCACTGTGAGCTAATTCTACAATCTATTGTCTGTCTACTTTATTCTGGTAAAAGTTAAAGGCCATGTAATGCATCTAACACAGGTGTTTTTTAACATGTAGTTTAGATATCACCAGAATAAATATATATATATTTTTTTTTTAGGTTTGGTCATAATTAAATGACATATACGTTAAAAAACGATGTTGGTTCCGAAGTTTGCCGAGTACACCCCCGATCACTCCCGAACGAGCGGTGACGTCACACGTGGCAAATATTGCCATTTGATAAAATCAGTCAAAATGGCAAGGCAAGCAACGTGACAACTTCAGACAGCGATAGGGATCATTCAAGCTCAGATTTGGTGGGTTATCTGGATTCAGTTACAGAAGTAGAGAGTGAACCAGCTAGCCTTTCACTTCAAGGCATCTTGCCTTATCAGTACGAGCCTCCTGCCCGGCAATCGAACAACGAGGCAGAAACTTGTGAAAGAGAAGCGGATTCCGCAGCCGGCGAGACTCGAGTCGGCAATACTGAATGGTAAATTCTGTTTTATTTAATTTGACCTGCACTAAATGTCGATCTTAATTTTTCATCTGTTCCTCACACGTCCGGCAGATATTGTTTTTTTTTTATGTTATGTACAATATTCAGGTGTACATGTCAATGCTGTGAAAGCATGCCCACTGCAGATGAATGTGTATGCTGCAGAGAGATCTGGCAGGTGATGGAACAAATATACAGTTTGCAACCTACTGACCAGACAGAAGACACCGACGAGAAACCAAGGTGCATTATTAGCCACCCAGGCTTTAGAGAAGGCTGTCTCAGTGTTTGGACACTGAAAATAGCGTATCTTCAATACAAACAACAACACAGAGCAGTTGATGGCCCACTACACCAGTAAGTAAATATTGATTGACCCAACTGCCTATTGCAGCTTTGCTTTCATATAATACTTTTAGTCGCTACAGATATGATGGTACACTTTTAAAGATACCATTAAACTCTTTCAAGCAGTCAAAAACAGCTTGGCTTTTATGTTTTCTGTTTTCGCAAGTTCAATGTATGCTTGGGAAAAGAAACAACTACACATGTGAGGAAATATATAAGAGGTCTATGATTCTGTCAAGCAGTCATGTACAACCTCATATTTATTTTGTACAAGTAAAATAAAAATATCATGTTATTAGCCAATTTGTAAACATTGCTACATAATAGTACTACATACCTCTCTAAAAATTACAACACTGAGCGGTAGTAGTATGGTTTTCATCTATGATTACATGTGACGTTATTTTAGTTTACGAATGTTCACTTTTTAATTGTTTTCTTGGCGAAAGAAATATAGTGTTTGTCGATTTAAATTTATGTTAGAATGGTTTGAACAACTAAACCTTTTACAACACGACCAGTCCCATATAAATGTACAAAGACAAAGCTTTTTCTAGTTTATAACATTTTACTCGCATGAAACGATTTAATAAAGTATACACTTGGTTAACATTTGGTCAAGTCGACGCTTACTGAATACAGTTAATGTCTAAACCGGTAACTTTAGGGACTATGCAAGGCGCGCAAGTCCCATTCCTTTCCAAGAAGCGGATAGAGCCAATGTCGTCGCGTCGCCCCTGAGACTAAAACGCGCGGTCATGTGGGGTCGGGGTGGTTAGCATGTTTGACAGCTATTCGCACCATATAGCTTATGAAGGATTACGTTTTTTTGTTCATATGTCTAATATTTATATAAAACCTGCTTTTTGTAATATTTGACNTGTGCGAGTCCACAAACAATTAAAAGTGGTAAAAATAATAAAGATATTCAGACGTAATTCATTTTTGGCCTTACTTATTCGACTTCAACTTGTATATATTTCAGTCACTAGGCAAGTTCACTGTACTCTGGTGACATTTAGCTCAAGCTGGCATAACACCTGTAGTAATTTAATTCTGACCCGAGTTTTGTGCACAATCTTCCAGCACCCATGATCAATGTTTATAGCAATCAGGAAGAATTCACAGCTCAAAAGTGTTTTTAAATTCTTAGGGCTTTAATTCAGCTTCTCTACTAATGATAGTAATATCTTTAATGCTAATCTGATCAACCAGAATAAAGCAGAACCTGGATGTTGGAACACTGTGCCTACTGGTTCAGTAGAAGTGCATTGCACGAAATGTAGGTCACGACACCCAACCAACAAGCACAGACATAAACAGCAGAATGTAATGTATTAGGCAATAATATCAGTGATATGAGTGAGTAGAAACAATCACCACAAAAGAAAAATGTATAATATTGATGGCTGATCACCAGTTTGACAGTCTGCAAGGTATTATGTTATTACAGTATATAAGCATAGAGATATTGTCAATTTTATTTGAAGTACACTATTATGAAGTATCACCCACTTGTTTTCGTTTTTTGCCTGACGAAGTGAAGAAACTGTCAACATTGCTGGCAGTCGTTGCCAGAACATGCAGCAGATCTGGATCTCTTTGCGCCTGATGCTTTTGGAGTTTCGGCCGGTTTTTCAGGGTTTATGGTGGGTACAGCATCTAACTTAAGCGTTTTTTTGGTCTTGTAGCCTAATTCCACCATCAAAGCTCCTTCAAAACTGTCTGGTGTCAAATGGCTACCACATATCACAGCTTGTGATTTCTCGTGCGGCGGATGAAAGTTCGCTCTTTTGGTCTGTACAAAACGGATCCACTGACGTCTAACAGCTGTGTGTTTCGGAAATTCGTGCACACTGTGACCTGAGAGGCTTGAATTACCACAAAACTGAACTACGTGACCACATCGCTTCACCAGCATGAGATTGTTGCGATAAGAAAGAAGTTTAGCGAGGGGTCGGTTACGGGACATATGGTTGAGCGAAGAGATTAGCGAAGGATACAAAACAAACAATCCAGACGAGTCTGGTGTTTGCCACGGTGTGACGTCACAAGGCTGGGTTAGATGCTGCAGACGCGGTTTTGCTGTAGCCGGAGCGGAAAGTAACACGGGAAAGTGGGCACACATGTCATGTGTATTGTTGGGGGGTATTGTATGGAGGGAAGAATAGTTGGATATGTGTCAAATGAAAAGTGGAAAGATGAAAGCGGGATTTGAGTGAAAGGTGAGTGAAGGCGGATTTGAGTGAACCAGAATAACGGCGGTTTTATTTTGACAGTTTCAGGACTTTTAAGTTCAGACTTTACTTTTCTTAGAACTGAGGCGTTTGGCCTGTAAAACAGTATGAGAGGCAGGGCGGGGCTGCGGTGTTTTGTCGTATTGTAAAGCGTAGAAGTTCAGAGTAGAGAGGGGCTGATGAATTTGGTAGGTTTAGTTACCAGGAGTGAGAAATTCTGGGGGTGGTCTGGAAACGTCGCAATGTTGAGAGGAAGGGAGTAAGGTGCTTGCTTTCATATGACGGACGCGGAGTTCAATGTTGAGTAGAGAGGATATTGTGAAGAGTGTAACTTTAGTTTACGAGAAATTGTGGGTGGTCTTTAGGTAGTTGTTTACGATCACCAAGAATGTTGACCACTTGCCTAAAATAAGGAGTATGGCGTGAGTAACTAAATTTAAGGGTGGTGAATATTTGACGTGATGTATTTTGAATATTGTCAATGAGTTGCGTTTTGTTAGCTTAGACGACGTTTGGGGGATGGGGCTAATAAAAGACTAAGTGAAAGGTGTTTTCTCTTTTAAACTCGTCGAGGAGGGGGAGGCAGCGCTCGTAGTTCCTTACTGTGGTCTGACATGTGGAGTGAATCTGTGAATGGGCAGGGNCTGGGTTAATGGCTGGCAAGCTTTTTGCTACCGGAGCGGAATAACACGGGAAAGTGGCACACATTTCATGTTATTTGGGGGGTATTTATGGAAAGAATCATTGATGTCGATATGTCAAATGAAACAGTGGAAAGTGATGAAGCGATTTATTAACACAGAATAACGTTTATTTTGGACATTTCATGGACTTTAAGTAAGAGTACAGCCTTTAGATTAAAAAAGTGGCAGCCCGATATAGATGAAACACTGTATTTGTGTCCACTTGTACAGGCCGTAATTCATACTCACACACATACATTCTCCTCTTACATTCATATATGTTCACTCTTACACACAAGTCAACTAGTACCGAGTCCAACAGTGTCAGTTGTATTAACAACTTGTGGTAAAAAATATTTGTATCACTCGTAAAATATAGCAGGAAAAAAAAGGAAGGGCTGCTGATTTGAAAAAACAAACTCGAGAGACGGCTGAGTGACCGCAGTCCAGAACCGCTGTATAGTTTAAATCTCCTAACGATGTCTTCCATTTTAGACACAGGCTTATTATATTTACAGCCCTTAATAACATTCATTTTCTGGGCTCAAAGCGTGTCTTGGCTGTTTTCGTTGTAATCGCTAAATTCACCTCATTTCCCCTTGTTTATAATATTATCACAGTTCCAAGCAAACGAGTGCTTTTGTTTTGAAATCACTGCCGTGAGTTTCGCCCCGCCTTTCGCTCCACTGACCAATAGACCATTTAGTAAGGTAAAAAACAAAAAGCCTCTCAGACGCTCTTCCGTTTACTTTTTTAATAAAGAAAAACAAATTGTCCGTAGATACACAGATTCATCTCCCTCTATCTTGTTGATTTGAATCCGAAGTTCTGAACATGAGCCCGCCCCGCTCAACCTTCTGATCCAATCACAGCGCGAGAATGACCTGCCTTCCGTTTCAACCATACTCCTTCCTTTTCCACTATACTTTCTCTCACACATACATGCATTCTTCTCTTGCATACATATATTGTCTTCAGACATGCATATATTATTTATCATATTAAATGTAAACATTAAATGAATGTGCATGAGAGCAAAATGTATAAATATGAGCGTTAAAATATATGAATATGAGAGCAAAATGTATATGTGAGTGAAAAATGTATAAATATGTGAGTGACAATGTATGAATGTGTGGATGGAAATATGATAATATGAGAGCAAAATGTATGAATGTGTGAGTGTAAATATATATGTGTATGAGAGTGAAAATATATGTATGTAAAAAGAGAATGTATGTGTGTAAGAGTGAGAATGTATGTGTGTAAAAGGAAAATGTATGTGTGTGAGAGGACCAAAATGATTTACGGCCTGTACACTCATACACTTGGCACCTTGACACATATCTTGTTTTAATCTTATACTGTTTGCAGATTTTGAAACATTTGCCGGTGTTAAAATCAGTGTAAGTAATTAAACATCAGACATTGTATTATCACTTATCAGGATGAGAGAAAGCTTAGACTCCAGCTGATAAGTCGGTGAATGAAGCCCTTGTTTGGTTTTCAGTGAGTACATTTGGATGTTTGTAGATTGCGGATTTATCTACCATAAAATAAACACAGTTTACAAAAACAAAGCAGTTCAATGGCTTGTACATGGCTTAAAGAGCGATTGTGTTGGGCCTTCATGAACGTAGGTTTTTTTTGCACTATAGCGTTCCAGTGAGTGGTACTACCAGCAATAACCCAAAGCTCATATCAGAGGGTTCAGGATCAAACTGGAACCAAGCCAGCCGAAGTAATCTGTCACACCATGGAAGCTCCTGGGACAGCAGGTGTTGGACCACTGATATACACAACAACCTTCCTAGATGCTTGCACGATCACATACAGACACCTTTTCTCAGTATATATAAATCACACACACAGCACCAATTCCTATAGGAAGACTTCTGATATCTGGACCTTAAGTTGGATACAACAGCACTATGTGTCACAGTATGACAAAAGCACTGCTCCGTGTAAATTACATAAACACACTGAAGATTATAGTTTTTGCATTTCAAAAGCAATATTTTGACCAAATATTTCCAGCACAAATGAACAGGATCAAAACTTTAGTCGTTTTATTTGTTTTGGAGAATTACATGAACCCAAAAGCAACCATTCAAGCATTTGCTTTTCCCGACAACACTGTTAAGATTTGTGTTATCGAAAAACAAGCCCTAGCAATTATCTTGTATGTACTATAACCACAGTTACAGCTGAGTGCATCTTAGCCGTGGGGAAATGATCTCTTTGGAATCCTTGCAGTATCCAAAAGGCCAATACAAAAGAAGGCAAATGTCCAACAAAAGTCAATTGAATATCACAGAACAAAATGTATTTCAAAACTAGAAAAAGTGTTAATGCATCTTGGTAACTGACAGACCAAGCACAAGACATTTTAGATTACAAATATATTTATAGGCATGCTTTTTTTTTTGCGTGCACACACACTCACTAATATCGCTTAAGACAGAATCAGGGGAGCTCTCCGGCATAACACTTACAGCCCAAAACACTCTAATCCCCTCACATGAGATCTCATCTGATTCTCCAGAGTTAGCAGCAGGCAATAACGGAAAAATGAAGGAGGGGTGATGAGGAGCAGGAGGGAATGAAGAGGGAAAATTAAAGCTTCCCTCTTCATTACAAACTTGCTTTTGTAAACGGTTGATGTATGAAAGCATAGTAGTACAATCCATACGTACGTATAGTTGTATGGAATATATGGGCTTGTGGAAAGATAGACATATAATACATCATACCTATATGATTTGAGGTTGTTGCACACATTGTTAAAATGCATGAGGTGAATGTAAATGAAGCCTGTAGATATTATATCAGCCACTTCATCTATCCACATTGCTTATCCATCTGACTCGCTGAAGCATCACCACGTACACAAAATAAATGGCTGTCTTCCTGGTCAGGTTACTATTTCAAACTGTTTGTCGTACCATCCTGATACAAGATTAAATGAACACTTGGGAACACACAGAAGACTGAATTACACAAGGATGAAACATACGTAATGTTTGCAATTGGGGGGAAGATAAATAATATGAAAAAGCTACATTTGACGACGGTGGTAAATCAGCTTCCTGCACGACAGTGCAATCCACCGTAGTTGTTAAGTAGCAAATAGAGGAAGAAATACTGGAACCCTTAAAAACAAGTGATACATTCTGAAAGAACCAAATACCCTTTATGTGATTTTTGGTTAACGCTAAAAGAAAAAAGCATTCATCATTTATTTTGGGTAAAAACCCTGACTATGTCTTAAAGTTTTGTTTCTCACATATACAACACTTGTTTGTCCTCCCATATTTGTCAAACCATCAAGGCTTGCTTGTGTCAGAGGCTTGTATTCTGACAAACCTAAACCTTTTAGTTGGACCATATAACAGACAAGCTCCACACACTAAAAACCATGGCCAGTTTCGATTACAAATGCACTTTTCTCAGTACAGCAAGAATAGCATTGATGAGTTAAATGCAAAATAAAATAAAAAAGTTGAAAAACTCACCAGAACAAGAGCCATCAAACTCCTCGTAGGCAACACTGCAGACACATCTTCCCAGGGGCACCAGCCAGTCTCCATCAGCTCCACAGAACAGTTTGGGTGTGTCTCTTTCTTCAGCATGGTCAATACAAGCCCCCCTCACCTCAACCAAAGAGGAAGAGTCCACACGAGGCACTGTGTCCGGGAATGAGGCCAGGTTTCTTAGCGTGAACGGACATTTCTTATAATAAATCCTCACTGAAACCAAGGCAATGCAGGCACCAATGTCCTGAAATGCCAGGTAGAAGCCCTTCTTGGTCATGGGTCCCACCTCACGCACCTCAGTGTTCAGCTTGAGGATGCGATCTCCGAGGTCCATTTGAGTGAAGCTCTCATCAGCAGCAATGGTGTCGATCTTTGTGTACTGTTGGGGCTTGAATTTGACAACGTGAGCCTCGTCAGTCTCATGGTAGAAGAGGTTGAAAGTCTCCTTGCAGGTGCCAGACACCCAAGGGATGGAGTTGCAGTCCCTCAGGGTGAAGCGAAGCTCCACGTAGATCTTTTGGGCGGCCTGTCGAGAAATCCAGTTGGAGCGCAGCCAGTTGTTCTGGTTGGGCTCCATCACATTGCACACCTGGAAAGTATGGATTGGCCGATTCTGCTCGTCCATCTCTGTGATGGCATCCCACTTAGAGAGGACAGAAGAGGGGAAGAAGGAAAAACAAAGAATAGCAATTAGTTAATCAAACAATAGTAATGAAGTGATAAGCCCAAAGTCTCTTCTGACCCTAGCAGCAGGTAACTGTTCAATATGAATTTGATGGACAATAAACAGCACCCTGTTGTTGAGAATAAGAAGAGTAGTTTTTTTACATTTGAATTGTGTTCTAATTATGGCACTTAAAAGGTGGGGTAGGTAAGATTGAGAAACCGGCTCGAGATACACTTTTTGTTATATTCCATGGAATGCTCTTAACATCCCGATAGCAATGAATATCTGTAGTGCTTTGACAAAAAATCCATTAAAAAATGTAATCTGTGGTAGCCGTAGTATACTGTAAAAAGCACGACCAATCATTTTAGCCGGCCCGGCTAAAGTAACTGGATGGCCTACCTGCCTGTCAGCCTTCCATCTGTGCACAAACTTATCTCGTGCCCTCATTGGTCATGGGCACTCGTTCGTGTGTCGTTGGAGGAGGGGCTCTGTAACGGAAGTGGCAGATTTTTTCCGGTTGTGTATTTTCAAATTCTAGCGCACTCGAGCTGGTTTCTCCAAAATTACCTACCCCACCTTTAAGGACAAGCAGTGGGGTTATTAAAACCCCAAGTTTTTTTTTTTAGAGCATTAAAGTGAGCAAATGTTAGTGCATCTGTCCCAATAGGAATAGACATTCACCTTTGACTGTTTCTAAATAACTACCCCTCCACAGCGTAAATGTACTAATCCAGTGCAGTGTTTCCCCTAGGTTTACTGCTTTGGCGGGGTGCTGCCTGGGGGGGGGGACGATGGGTGCCATTGGGATATTTTTTTTTTTGAAATCCTCTGGAGCAGAGAGAGGAGCTGTGGATTATTGTTATTGATTAATGCATCAGTGTTTCTTAGGGTCAATAACACTAAACTCACAACTTAAAATGAAAGTGTTTCGTTTATTTAATAAAAGAGCAAATGTTCAATGTGTAAAGTAACAGTAGATGTAGATTAGTAGCAATTTGGTGCTATATATATATATATCTATAAATAAAAGAAAATTTAATTAAAAAAACACCTTGAATTTCAGGGGGGGCGTGGGGCTCCGTTGGCGGGGCGCAGCGCCCCTCCAAGACAATGGTAAGGGAAACACTGCAGTGTATATCTAGCCAGGAGGTGGTTGTCACGGTACTAACTTGTGAGCACGTGGGTATAGCATGCTAACCCACTAACATAACTAATTCATAGTTATTTCAATTGGTATATTGTCATTCACATACTTAAATGTAAAATAAGCACTCAATCTATGTATAAGCATTCGCTCCCATCCATTTGACCTGCTGGTCATGTGTCCAATCTTCCCAATAGGAAAAGAGAGCTTCCATTGGGTTTTACAGAGGTAATTCAGGCTGTACCATTTTGCATAGAAAGGGGGGTTTTCTTTATTTAAGGGAGTGATATTTTAAATACCCTAAACAAGCAATATTCCTGATATACGAGGACCATTATTGTAATAAATTGAGTTTTTTAAACACGTGTGCCTTATTTGAATATCTCTATAGATTAAAAGGGAAGCTCATTGTTTAAATTGAAAAAACAACCTGGACAGCTTGTTGTTGATTTGCAATATCAAATAAAACATACACTGGCTAAATTATTTTCTCCGGCATCAATGTATTCTCCTTCCACCACTTGGTCAATCCTTACTGTTGTACGAGAAAAGACCAATGGACAATACATTTTAATTTCAAAATGCTTCAAATACATTCAGCCATTATTTATTCTAAATACAGTGGAAGTAATCTGTTGGTCAATGAACTACAAAGAGCATTTTTATTTAAATATAATGAGAAATTATGGTTAATTGTCAAGCCATTTTGCTCACAAAATGTTATCCTCAACACAGGCAGGAAAAAAATTGACAAACTAAAAGTCTATTTTTCCCTTATACCTTCAGGTGTTCTCTTAAAATAACGTCTGACTTTAGCTGCCTAGTCATCAGCTCTGCAGCTCCCAGGTCACATGATGGGGGCGTAAGGCAGCTTTGCAGGGTCATGAGGTTACCTGTCCCCATGTTGATGGGAGAGAAGTTAATGGGGGTTTTTAGCCTCCTGGTCCCGCACGGCTCTCTGGTTTTATTAGAGTGGGGACTCGCTACATGGGCGACCCCTAACACCAGCCAACATCGACCTCCAAGAATCAAATTACCTGCCTGGGAAAAAGGGCTCTCAAATCACTTTGCTTACAATGCAGCATCAGACTAGCTGCAGGGTTTGCCTTTGTGTGTGCTTTATTTTAGGGCTGTTATAAAAAACATTTAGCTTGTAGTCTGGTTAACGAATTGTTACAAAAAATGACTATTACTTTTGACCCGATAATGTCTCCTGGTATGAGGCAAGCATTATAATCAACATGTTTTCACAGGGACAACCAAATGATGCAAGTGGAAGGTAAGGACTGAAATGAATGGAGCTTTTAATTATCGACACATTCACAGCACTATTATTTTTGTTTTAAAAAGTGAACTGACTACATCAAACACACATATGCAAATAGGCACATTTAGCCACACACCACATCCCCATTCTGGTCAGAGAGAAGAGATTCCAATTGTAGTTAATGGCTGGAAAACCACTACTTTATAGGCAAACACAGCACTGAGAGTTGCGATAGGGCTGCTGGTTAATTTACCTACACGCTTTGCCTGATAAGCTTTGTGCATTTAATACGCTGTTTTGCACTTAGCTTAATATTACCTCTTGATGAGAGTAGTAATCAAAGCCTAATGTTTGCTTTCACATACTCATTATCCTTTTTAATAACATGTTCTAATTCAATCATCCAAAGATGACAGGATTTAATCTGCTCTTCCCTCAAGGTGTAATTGTCGCATTGCAGTCAAACAAATTGATTTTGATTAGATGTGATATTGCCCATCATGCATGAGGCTATAACCAATTAAATGTGTTGGGCATACAGAAAACTGCAGTAAATTAAGGTAAAATAAGGTAAATATGTAATGCTTGAATAAAAAAATATACTCTAAAGATCAGGGAAACTCGACATTACAGTACCACACATTGCAAACGTTTTTAATACAAACATATAAATGGATCTTGAATATTCAAATGTTTGTAAAATGTCACGCTCTTATTCAATGTTTAGGGTCAGCTTATCTCCCATATTACTAATTTACAAATGTACCTACGTTTTCTTCCATCTACTTAATGTCATATTTATTTTTTTCATAGAAATGTATAATTTAAAATTGTTGTGGGTACGTATAATTGCTCTATATTTTCCCCTCAACTGTTATTTTGTTTGACTACACAGATGCTTAGCTTTTTCTTACCATGGCACTTGAACAAAGGTTTAAACAGGCCGATTCAATGCACCCTTCATGCCTTTTCTATCTGATTTGACCACTTAGTCAGCTTTAGACATACAAAGGTGTTTGAAGGAGGAAAGATGTATCAGCACCCTTAGGCCAGAAGCCTTTCTCTTAACAATGGTAAGCTCTACTGTTGAGGAGTGTTACTGGATGAATTGAATGTATACAGGAAAATACCTTGTCTTGGTTTGAATAGGAAATGCTTGACATTTAACATTGGAGACTTGACTTGGGAATTGTAAAAAGGTCATCATGAATTTGTATGGATACAAGTACAAGCATGTCTTTCATGAAGACACAGACAAACTGAGATTGGTGATAAAGTGTTTAATACAAAAAAGCTGTTGCAATGGCTTTGAGGGATGGAGAATCAATACCATTGATTCAAGATCACTTTAGACCAAATACAATAAATGTTTCAAGTTTAGATTTGTTCAATTTAGTTTATTATGCACCAATGACATAAAGGTGAAGAGTGATGTAAAGTGTCTAGTTAAACTTTATGTTCCTAAAGTGCTTGCTAAAAGGCAACCAAGCAAGCCAATGAGCCCCATTCACTCAAATAGCAGTGAATGTCACAGAACTGAGTAAAAGCAAATACTTTGTAAGCAAGTGTGTGACTGTTAGGTCTGCTAGAAACTGAACAAAAGGCTTTTCACATGTGCACAAAAACACAGAGCAAGTTCAAACTTAACCTCAAGTATCTACTCAGGATATCTTGGTTTATCATTGCTGCTTTATTTCTGTACTGAAGGGATTCAAGTTGATCTGTGCATGTGATTGAAGGCAATACTTCTGTAAGACCATATTCTTTAACAAAGTAACCTGTGAAAGATGACAAAGATAACAAATAAAACATGTTAAGAATGTACAGCGGTATATGCTTCAGAGCGTTTTATCAGGAGGTACAAGATAATTATAAAGTTAGGAGGCAGTGGAATGAGCTGTTATGCCATTGCAGATAAACTGTGGCCAGAAACAGAGATAGAGAGGCAGAGATATCAGAGTGATTTGTCCCAAAGGGGGAAAACAATCCACCGTGATAGGGACAAATTGCTGCTTGAAACACCAACTAAAAACTATTCACAGCCAAACTAAAAGCCTCCAGGACTTTGCATCATGTCAGCTAGCTGATAATGTCAAGCATGTGGTGTCAGCAATTTTAATAAGTCACTCTGCAGCTTTGCTTTACAACAGCTGGGAATTGAGTGTATCTAAATTGTCTTACAGGCAATGAAATTGATTTTCTCTTAATTGACGACAAATAAAAAGGGTAATTTCAGCGACATTTTTCCTTAGAAATCACCGACCCTGACAGGACCCGAGCCACTCCATTGTGTGTGTGTGTGTTGCTGATTTGTAATCTTAATGTGAACTTATTTTTCAAAGTTGAAAACTTAAAGTGAAACCTTGCCTGGCCTCCTCACTCCTGAGCCTGAGCATGCATAATTGAAAAACAGTCAGAAAATGTGGCTGATTGATTGCAGCCTGAAAAAGGCCCTTATAGGCCATCTCTCTCGCTCACATGAAACAGAGCCAGTCGTTTTACTGGCAACTGGCCCGGGGGAGAGCTCCTTTTATTAAAACAGTGAGACCTGGAGCCCTATTGAGAACATCACTTTAACAATAGTGTCATAAACCACTTCACTTGCCCTCAATCAAAATTAAACATTAAGCGATCCTGAAAAATCCCCACTGCAAATAAAATCGAATAATTAAACTCAATTTAAACGTCAAATGCCCCTCTGTGTGAATGAGAGTGTATTATGACCTACTATAAAATAATTACTTCATAATTATATTAGTGACAGAAACCATTCGGGCAGGTTAAGGAATGGAGCTTTTAAAGATTTACTGTCAGACCAGCAGGAGACCTGGTCATTGTATGATAATGTTTACAGATACACACACACACACACACACACACACACACACACACACACACACACACACACACACACACACACACACACACACACACACACACACACACACACACACACACACACACACACACTATTGATTATGTATGCATTATCTGTCTTATAGCAAACAACTACCGTAATTTTCGGACTATAAGCCGTGCCTTTTCCCCTATTTTTCGACGCTGCGGCTTATATAACGGTGCGGCTAATCTATGGATTTTTACAGCTAACGGCCAACACCTTTAACTCTATGGCAGGGGTGTCAAACTCAAGGCCCGGGGGCCAAATCCGGCCCGCGACTTCATTTTCTGTGGCCCCACAAGAGCTTGCAAAGAATATAATATGTTTGTTATACGGTTACATGGCGATTTACAGAAGCACGTTGCCCATACATGGAGCAAAATGCATCTCAAATTTGACTTTTTTCTCAGATTCGACTTTTGTTCTTCTCAATATGCCTTTTTTCTCAGAATTGACTTGACTTGCAATTATTTTCCCTAGACTTCTGCTTTCAGACGTAGTTAATTATGAAGTTATTACCCTATCCGATAATAATCCAATGCAGAGGCAATCATGTAATATAATACATTATTTTATATATATTAAATATTTGTATACGTATATTTATATAGTCACAACCGGCCCTTTGAGTTCAACCATAATGCGAATGTGGCCCGTGATGAAATTGAGTTTGACACCCCTGCTCTATGGGCTCTATGGCCGGTCCGCGGACCCCCACCTTTAAGCGGCGGGTTCCAGCAGGAAAAGCTGGAGGCCGGAAAAGAGTGAGACAGGTAGCGCGCAAAAGTAATAGTGGAACCGAGAGTGGTATGCCGCTGCTGCGGCTTATATTCAGGTGCGGCTTATAGTCCGAAAATTACGGTACATAAATCATCTTGTAATTTGGGAAAATCTACTTTTTGCAGAAAGCAAGGCTACAGTACAGTAATGGCTGGAATCTAGCAAGTACCACTGCAATTTAAAAATAGATTGAAAAGGTCCAATGTGAAACGAACATGTTATTGTAAATAGTTTATTGTTGGTGGCAAAGATAAATACAGTGAAATCCCAGGGTTATATTTTATCAACAGGAGACTAAATCTGCATACATACTAACCTCTTTTATCTTCTCCTGGGGATCGAGGGACAGCAGCCTCTCCTGCTTTAATTACAACAGGACATACTGTTGTGGTCATACACACAATGTTTCAAAGGTCTTGGATGGGATTGGTTTTTCAGCAACCTCTTGAGAGACTCTTAAAAAGATTAAAGATTTAAATGCCATGAACAACCACAACCAGATTTCTTTTTTTAAATCATCTTTTTTTCAGTGTGTTTCCTATCATCCTCCAAACAAAGCATTATATTCAAAACATTATATTCAAAACATTATATTCAAAACATTACCATCATTGAAATGTAATTTCTTTTAACATTTCTTCCCAATACAAGTTGATCAAGGAATGAACTCAATTTGTAAATAAAACCAGCTATACTTAAATATCATGTTTGACAACGCCGTTAAACATCAGCCAGGCAATTCAGATTGCATTACAGTGTGTCAAGTGAAAGTTACCACTTTGCACCACAAATGAAACTGTCTGTGCAACTTTATAAACACAAATATATATAAAAAAATATAGTGATATCTATTAATAGATCTGTTTTCAAAAATGTTTTAATTTGTCCTTTTTTAATCAAGAAAGATTGCTTGGTGATCTTTAAATAGTCACATCATGTATTTATACGTGCCAGTGTGAGTTCTGAGTATACCCCCAGCAAATAGGGTGATTCTTATCTTGTTTCAAAAGTTTGCTAAAACTTTATCTCTTTTTCCGATCTCTCTATTTTATAATTCCACTGTATTTTCTGATTGTGCTTCTTTGGTTTTCTCTATCTAATCTAATGCTCTATTTGTCATCCCTCTTCCTCCCCTCGGACCCCATGACTCTCCTGTTTGTCTCATTCTTTCTACCTGATGACTTATCTGTCTCCCTCATACACTTTGGGTCTTACACACGTGTGAAGTGTGTGTGTGTTACTGTGTGTGTGTGTTACTGTGTGTGTGTGTGTGTGTGTGTGTGTGTGTGCGGTGGAGGTGTTTCATCCATCACAGAGGGAGGCTCTGGGATTAAATAAAAATCTCTCAATCCCAGTGACACACACACACACACACACACACACACACACACACACACACACACACACACACACACACACACACACACACACACACACACACACACACACACACACACACGAGATGGATAGAGTATTTGCTCACTAGGGAACTTGATGTCAGCTCTTTGACTTTATGAGAAAGGAACAGAAAAGGAGAAGAAAGTAAAACAACTTAAACCGAGTGCAAGGAGGTGAGGAAAAACAAGTGGGACTGAAAAATGAAATTTACTATTCTGGTATTTTGTTATGACTCATGATTATTAATTATCAGTGGCTGGGGATTTTGGCTGCTACGGAAGTGATTTTTTATTTGAACACAAAGGTTTGTGTGTGAGTGTGAAGATGGTGTGTGTGTGTGTGTGTCAGAAGTTGGTCAATAGAGGGCTCATTAGGGACACGTGGGGCTTAACTTGGGGGATTTTGTCAATATCTGACAAGTCATTGCGTCTTACAGTGCCAACAAGGCAATCAATCTTTTGATTGGAGAATTATCGAAATAGATTTTCACTGTGTACTTTAGGACTTCCAATTCAATTACTAAAGGCGTGCCAATGAGGGATATTGGCAGGCCACTGGACAGAACCTGCATAACAATACTGAACAAGTCATACATCCTTTGTATTGACACCCTAGCAAAATTCAATTAACACACTATTTTCCTTATGACAGCCTTATGGCGGAAGTACTCAGCATGCATTCATATACAGTAATGTCCATTTTAAGTTGAACTCCTTTTAGTCACTTTCTCTTTATTATATTTGATATGTTGTTTTGCTGTTTAGAGGTCAGTGTGTCAGGTAGGTTTAACATAAAAGACAATGAAATACTTATTTTGGGTCCAGGAAACACTCCCACCCAACAATTGTTTTTTGTTGTAAAAATAAGGACAATAAATCCTGAATAAACCAGTGTGATGGAAAAGAGCAGTGAAAATTGTTCTAATTGTTATTTTATAATTCATGCATTGGGTTTGATTTGTCTCAGGGAACTTCCTGAATCCACAGGTAATTTTTGGCACATGTAGCACAAATAACTACTAATTGCCATATGGGAACATTTGGCCTAACCAATTAATGACTCTCACAGCTAAAAAGCAGCAACAGACATTTATTATCCAAACATGTAGGAATGTGCTCTGCCCTCCATATCAAGTAAACTAGGTTCTGCGGTTATTTATCAGATGATGTTGTTGTACCAGAGAATGCATGCTCATCTTTTTTCTTTTAAATTGGATGCATTTTGATAAAGCTTTTCTCCTGGTTGTTTGTCACTGATCTTAAGGGACTGATTCTTTAATTAAAAACAAGTAAGATGCAACCCACATTACTCTTGCACACACCCACACAAACACACACACAGTATCCCAGCAGCCATCACCAGCACACCCCTAAATCAATAGGAACAAGTGAGCGGTGAGCAAATGAAATCCAGAGACCCTGTGCTTCTCTCATTCTTCCATCCATCACAGTGGATGGGTAGCCAGCAGGGTGGAGCCTCAGCCCCCACACCCATCAGTCATCCCCGTGGTGCTCTCACAATGTGACACCCTGTTGGTCATGGCCTCAGCCATCCTTCGAAGAAAGCCGAGGGCACTGAAGATAGAGTTCGACCTGTGTGACATTTTACAGACAGCTCGCGTTGGGCTGATGTTTGGAGCTGATACGCGCCGTCTTTGCGTGTTTAAAAAATAAATCATTTTGTATTCTGGTCATGATTTAAAGACCACAGAAAATTAATGATAACAAGGCAATTAAAGTAAGACTCTTCAAGTGTTTGCAGTTCCTCTGAGGCACATTTGAATGCAGGTTTAACAGACTGTTGAGTAAATTACCTCCCACTTCACTTGAACAATTTATTTGGTCTGAAATGGACTCCTTAAAGGTCCCATGTCATGGCCATTTCTACTGATCATAATTCCATTGTTGAGGTCTACTAAAATAGATTTATATTGTGCAATTTTCCAAACTCACATTGGTTTCTCAAACAGCATCTCTGTAAAGTATGTGTATTCACTCTCTGTCCTAAACGGCTTGTTGGAGCCCCTGCCCCCCCCTCCTTATGAGCCCAGTGGCCGTGTGCGAGACAGCGAGACACAGTGAAACCCAGGCCGAAACCACCCCGAACACACACACACACATCCGCAGTCTGGCTGGGAGTTTGTGTGTTTGCTCACACACCGACTCACAGCCTCGCTGCGTCCCGCCGTCTCAGGGAGGAGAAATCGGCGAAGCTGCAGCTGAGAAAAGAGTGAGTGAGTGTGTGAGGAAGTCCGCGGATTGGTCCTAACAGCTCCGCGGACGTAATGTAACGGCTCCACGGATTGGTCCATTTGGAAAAAACCTTCATAACACACAAGGGGACGGGTAATAACCAGAAAAGCATGACATGGGACCTTTAATAATTTAACCAAATACCACTTTCATGTCCAGTGCCTTGCTCACGGCAGAAGGTGAACTGGGACCTCTCCAAGTAGCAGTCCACACTCCATACTTTAAAGGGGACCTATCATGCAAAATGCACTCTTGTACGTCTTTTATACATGAATATGTGTCCCCGGTGTGTCAGGGAACTCACCAATTGTCAGAAAATACAACCCTCTCTCTTTTCCTCTATACCCAAATCTCTAAAAAAGTCTGATACAGACATATCCAGATTTGAATTATTTTCTACGTCACAAAAGGGGTGCTCCGCTTAGTGGTCAATTCTCCACCTATCAGGGGAATGAGAGGTTGGGCCACGGCCGGCCATTGCCGCTCGAAAGCACTGGAGACACTGTAGTACCTATCCCACAAAAGCAGTGAAGAATACTTCCCACGCATGGTTGCCCTTCTGTTTATTCTCCGCTGTGGCTCTTTTTCTCCCTCCCCGAGGCAAGCGTTTGCGCCTCCTGCTTTAAAACAAATGAATAATGACTATATAATCATATGTAAGGGATAATGTGCAGCGACGCGGTCATTATGGGGAAAAGAACACCGACAGGCTTATCAGGAGACGACGCGAAGCGGAGGGATCTAGATCAGCATGAAGCTGTTCTTTTCCCCTTAATAACCGCGTCGCTGCACATTATCCCGCTTATTACATGGCCACATTCTCAACAAAGTAACGATATGATTCCCAATATTAATTGAAATGCTTTTATGGATTTAGAAAATGTTTTTATTGATTTTAAAAATAGTTGGATGTATTGTTTTAAATTGACATGCATCCGCCAAGAAAAATAGTCCGTTGTTACTGTTTGAACTAACGTAGCAACGGCAGGAACTGCCTCAATAGCGTTTTTGCATTGTCGCCGTTTGATGTCTATGTCTGGACCGCTGCGTAAAAAGGAGGGTTTCTGCCCCATTACTTCTCTTCTTACTTCTATAAGAATAAAACACTAAGGAGGGAGATCTCTTTTTCTCCCCCTCTTCTGACAGCCCAGCAGCTGATCTCAAAGCACGCTCCCCTCTCCTGCTGGGGGGCGTGGTCAGCTGCAGCTCACAGAATCAGCCCCCTGCAAAAACAGCGCTGGAAAGAGCAAATAGAGCGAAATGAGGCATGGCTAAAATGCAGGATCTGTTTGGTATTCTGGAAAAAAAAAAACTATATTTATATACTTTATATAGGTATGGCCCTACAATATATTGTTCAAATATAGCATGATATGTCCCCTTTAAGTCTGTTCAGGGACTTGAACCGGCAACGCTACGGCTCAGTCCAAGCCCCTAGTCACTGAGCCACTGCTTAGGACTACCTTATGTTTGACCGATTGCAACAACGGTGTTGTTCTGTTTGGGTGCTCTCTTAAAGTTGTCCTCCTGCACCTTAAACACTGTTACATCATAATTGTAACTTTCTGTTCACCATTGCTTCCCAATCTTATCTCTTTTCTTTGTAAAAGAAACGGGGACCAGCATAAGGCCAAAATAGAATCTACAATTTGCAGTTCTAAAACCAAGACGTCATTTTCTCTAAGTCCACTTCTTCTCCGACAGATCATGCTTGCTTACACTTATTTGAGATGAACAACAACATACAGTATACTGTAACGTTGAGGCATCGAGGGTACAGAAGAGAGAAGAGAATATCTTAATGTATTGCTTAACTGAACTCAACCTCAAGCCAACAACTTGAAATAATGGAGAAAATAAGAAAGTCCAGAGAGCCTGGGCCTGATACAGTGTGTGACAACTGATACACAGCCCAGCGCGATGATCAGGGCCATCGATCAAGATTGTATTGATTGCAGCAAAACAGAGTTTATCTATACAAAATGAATTTGACTTGAGAAGTCACATATATGTTACCTAAAAAAGACAGTTGAGTGGCTGATGGTAAATGTCTTTGTATGATGGACAATAATAAAATAAAAGTGTCACCTTATATGGAAATAAGACACTCCTGCCAGAGCAACGTGCTTTGACATTCAAGTTGTTTCGCCCTGTCAAAAGATTATGTCTTGATTTGTATTTAATTTAATTTAGCATGAGCTGTTGCTGTAACACTTTATGGCATTTAGCTTAGTATAATGACCATTAGGGTGAAGGGATCTGGAGAGGGTCCCAATCTATCATGCACATGTGGCAGCCATAGATCGCTCCTCTTGCTGTTGTATTTAAATCAATCAAGGCTGGCAGTAATGGATGCAAAGCTCTACTTTTAATATTTTATAGAATGGTAAGAAGGAAATATATGGTTCGGCAAGCCATATTTCTTAAAGCTAAAGAGGCTGTCATTTAATAAAAGATTCCCCTGGGGCTGCTGTCTTCATCTGTGACCTCCCACCGCGATGTTAATATAAGATAATCTGTTGCATAGCATGCATGACCATTTCAGTAGTTAGTGCCTAGATCAAGGTTAAACCAAAAAGGATGATATTGGCTCTTTTACATGTCCTACTGACCTCGTGATGCACTGACTTTCTGTGTTCACACTATTGCCATGAATTTGTGGTAGACATATTCATGTTTCCCTTATTATGAAGTGTAGCAACTTTGGTGATCCCTTAACTTTTAATTTAGCACCCTCATCAGGTATTTTTTTTATTAGAAAACAGGTTCCAAGTCGCAGAGCCATGCAGCAGTTCCTTCTTCTGTTGTAAACTTTTTAATTTGTCTGATTTATGACCAAATAGCATCAATAATCACCTTAGCTTTTATTTGTGTTGTTAAACTGTCAAATTAGCATGAAATAGATCAAAAATCACAAATTCATCTGTTTTTTCTCCTTTGAAGCAAAAAGAAATGTGTTTTGATCACCAGTGATATGAAATTAATGTCTCAAATGTAGCAAACAGAATTATAATTGTTCTGAGTAATAGTCAGGTAAGATTGCTATTCTGCATTATGTGATTTTGTGTGATTTTTTCCTATAACACCTTGGAGCAAACGGTTCAACCCTCGAGCTAACAAAAGACATCACCTCCCCAGTATTTTGAACATGAAAACTGTAAGATCGCAAGTAACAGTACTTTATCTTACCTAAACTCCATTGCATATTCACCAATTATAATAAGTACCATTTATCAGCAACATCAAACCCATACAACAGTAAAGCCATCAACGCTGGCTAAGGGCATGAACCTTGTCTCCCTTCAACCTTTTACCTCATCTCATTTGCCTAAACGGTGATATGTCCTTCCCCTCCACACACGCCGACTCCTCTCTTCTGAGCTGACACAGACCAGAGACCTTTTATCTTTTCCCTCACCCCCAGCGACTCAGGCAAACTGTGCGTGGGAAAAACTAGGGGAAAAGAGCTTGTCGTTTTACATATCTATTTTTGCCAGAGAGGCAGGCAGGCAGGCAGCATGGAATGTCAATATGGGGCTCAGCAGCCTCTGACTGATGTGAGATCACAGTGACGGCTGCACACAGCGGTACAACGAACACACACGCACACATTTTGCCAGTGGGTGAGGTAGCAGGGTGTAACCATAGACAGTCTAGATAAGACCAGGTCACCCAAGTAGAGGAAAGCATGCTGCACTGACACACACTAATAGAGACTACCCAGAACATGGATTCAATGACGACTTGTCTTTGTCTTGTACTCCAAACCAGCACAGTTGGCTCAAATCACAAATGGTACAATGCTTTATATTTTACCAAATGAGGTTTCTCTGACATTCTCAGCTCTGCAGTTAGAATTAAAAGCTATTATTTTTCAGATTTCACTACAAACTCAAAAGCAGGGGTGTGAAGCTGACCATTGAGCGGCCCGACCAAAGGCAGAGGCAGAACGTCCAAATACAACCCGGAGTGGGCATTTATTACTCCTTGTGGTACATGACACAGCCTCAATATTACTGTCTCATGTGAACACATTCACCAGCAACAAGGATCTCCCACACACACACTAACAGGAAAACAGAACCTAAATACACACAGGACTAATCAAACCAACAAGGCACAGGTGAGGAGGGAGGAGAAAACACAGGGCACCAGGTGAACACAATCACCAGCAACAGACAAGGCGGGCGGGGGAACACTTTCAAAGTAAAACAGGAAACACAAATAGACAAACTAAAACATAGACAGATCGTGACAAATAGATGCATACATTACATATATTCACATGCTTCCTGTGCAATGTTTTAGCGTGGAACAAATTAATATACTTCGCCAATAATTAAGCTATATAATCCGTAACGGAGAACGAGATCTATGGCCCCAGAGATCACCTCCGTTACATGGGGTCTAACTGGTATTAACTTTACCCAACACTGGAGTTAATGATAAAGAAAACGCTGGCATTTAAAACTGTAGAAAAGGTCATCCCTATCCCATTTTTTCTTTCTCTTGGTTCCAATTCCCTTGTTTCAAAATTGTCATTATTGGTTTGGACCACAAGAAATCTGTATTGCTAAAACAATATTGTATTGAGGTACAGTGATGTTATGCTGCCATTCAGTATTGATTCAGCCATCTAAAAGGAGTCAACATCATAGCATCAATTTACAGTAAAGGTTATGTTGCTTATTACATGTATGATCTGTTCTCTTTTTGCTAAATCTTGATATGGCAATCAATCAGTTTAGATGATGCTGCTCGGTCGGTCTCTGCAGCATCTTGTAATATTTTAAATAAACGGCACAACACTGGGACCAACCAAGCTTTGTCTCAGCAGCTATTTGATATCCTACAAAAATCTCCAAGTGCACCTAAAGGCAGCAGTATTATGAGGAGACAAGCTAGGATTAAACAGAAACATAAATACCTGCACTCTTGTGAGTAACATAATGACTACCACTTTCATTTCTGATGTTTATTTTCATTAATTATTCCGTCCTCCCTCAGTAGACATACAAGATGAAACACACCTGTTTTCACACACGCCTGTTTTCACAGTCTGCTGCTCTCAGTTAAGAAGAGGCTGAGAGAGAGGAAGAGACGCAGGGGTGAGAGAGGGGAAGGAAAAGCTTGAAACGGGAGAAAGATATCAAGAGGATGGGGAAAGGGATAGATGAACAGCAACGGAGGCAAAGACAGTAAGACAAAGACAAGAGGAAATGAAAAAGATTAATCCTGAGCTGTGTGAAACCGTGTATAAGGAAATTACTCAACGGAGGATTCAATTGATGCTTTGGGATAAAAATTTAAAGTGAGGGTAAGAATTTGGATTACTGTAGGCTTAAATTGGTGGGATTCAGTTTACAAACAGTGATTAATAATTACTTACATTTATCATAGCGCTTTTCCAGATGCTCAAAGCGCTTCACTGTAGCCACATTGTTCTTCCAAAGAAAGGTCCACAATATAAAATGAAAACTTCAAAATGTTGATCATAATGGAAGTTAACTTCTCTTTTTGAACGATGTATAATTCAATCTACAGCAATACATTATCCTGACAATGAAACTTTTTTTGCTGTGGAAATGATGACTGTCCGTATCAGAAAGAAAGTGCATTTGTTTGCTTACAGTGCAGACACTACAATAAATTGGATGGCCTCCACATAATCATCTGTAATCTATAATCATCTATTAATCTATGTTCCATTAAGGTTCAACAGCACCATATACTGCAGCCTCAGAACTGACCATACAGTTAAATCAAGACCTCTATAAAAGCGTGTAAACAAAGACTGAACATTATAATGATGATGAAGGTATGAATGATTAGAATCAGTTCATTAGTTTAAGCTATGGTTTCACCTAATACATTGGCAACTGATGCCTCGTAAATGTGTTTCAGTTAAAAACTTTACATGAACTGAACCCAAATTATAAAAACTGTTATTTTCGCATATAAAAGATTATCCTTAGTCTCCATTAGAAGGCTGCAGTTTTCTGAATTTTGTTTTAGGTTTGCTTTCTGGGTTTAAAGTGTGTTACTGTCTTTCCACCCATGGCTTCCTGTCGGTCCGCTTGTGTCTGGTAACAGTAGGAGACATCTTCCCTCAGAGAAGCCATCTGACTCCAGTCTGTAATGCTTAAACAAGCCTGACTGGAAATGAGTGCAGACAGAACGGGATTGTCTGGCCTGCTCGATCAATTAGGACATAGGGAGCAGCAAAGAGATAGGCAGAGAAAGTGTGTGGTGAGGCACAGCTTTCAGCATCCGCCAATTTTGTATAAAATGTTAAGTGCATTTTAGAGAGCTTGCCAGACAAAACATTCATCTCCGCTGAAACAAAATCCCTCTACAAGGACCCATCTTCTAACCCCTAACGCCCCCACATAATGTCCCATGTTGGATCCAAATTCAAGACTGAATTTAGACTTGAGAGCTGAGAAGAAAAGAAGAAATGTCTCCCTCCCATTTGTCTGGCTTTGCTTGAAAAGAAAGGCAACACGGATAAGCTTTGAGGCTTCAGGGGATGACTCGCCAAGTGACCCTGTCGTCTGTCTAACTCTAAGAAGGTGAAGAATACAAATGAGAAGCATCAACATGCAGAAAATGGTAACTTTGAATGAAATGTATACAAATATGTTTCACATAAAAAACAGCAATACTACACTGAAGTATAAACATGCTATAAAGCACAGAGCTATAGATGGATTACTGAACAGGCTTACGGCACAGTCATTTTCAGGGATTTACCAACAAAATGTCATTCATAGAGACACTTACCAACCAGAAAAGTGACAAAAAACAACTACAAAGATGCATAACACAAGTAGAAAGCTATATTAAATTAGTATAAAAGAATTAACAGAAAAAGACACAAAACAACTACAATGAGCAGCCAACATTAACATACTTTAAAGCATGTGTCATGCTTTGTTGTAGGAGAGGTGGTGGGCCTTTTGCATGTCTGGCTAACAATATATTTGCCAGTGATCTGTCTTCACTTCCTCCCCAGATGGGAGTGGGTTTGGAAGCCTTGGAGACATACAATATGATATTAGATGCAGGGACTTGTTAGGATTTAGTGAGTTGAAAGGTAGAAGGGAGGGAGAAAGAAGGCAGCTTTTTCCTGCAGTGCTGTGATCAATCTTCTACCGCAGCATTTGGTTTCAACATGAAGCAGAATTCTGATCCATCCATACCCTCCACTGGTTTGAATTGGGATTGAGGGGGTTTGGTGGGCGAGGGGTGATTTATAGTCAGATTGAATGAGCTGAAATTAAAGATTGTGTTTTACCCTACAGCAGTTTTACAGAAACATGTAAACTACTCAGCTACCTAGAGACATAAGCCCTAATATCATTTGAATCTGCAGACCATGGAAACAAACACATTTCTCCCTGTTCATGGGACTACATTAGACACAACATATTTGTTGATGCAAATTATTTGAACCCACTTTAACCATTGGTCTTTTTGAAAATGGCAAGAAACAATTTCAATTTTCAGCAGGAAAGGGTATGTGACCTTCCCCAGCCAAATACATAAGTATGGATGGTTGTCATCTTTACTGTGTGAACTCCTGCTTAGAAGCAACATTACATCTCTAAAGAGGTGGGAGAGATGGTGAGTGACTGAAGGGTGGGAGATGTCACGCACTTGGGGCAGATTATCAGTTTGTATCAATGAGACCAATTGATACATGAGGTTGTTGTCTCTGTGTGTGATTAGAGGTAGTTAGCGGTAAATATAGGGTAAGCCAGAGATTTACCTGGGTCAAAAAAGGGCATTTTCTTTAAGATAAAACACAATTGGTTCAATGTTTAAACAGTATCACTGACGTAGGCTTCTGATTAGCCACAGCTAATGATCGGGGGCTTGTTCACATAGTGAAAGCTGTGAAATAGTGGTTGATGGAATATATTAAAATACATATTGTGTTAACTTAAATGAAATCTATCTGTGTTCTGTATGCAAAAGAGCTACACAGCTTTTAATAACTTTATATTTTTACGTTTTTGTGACACGAGGCAAGAGTGAAGCCAGGAAAACCCCACAATGCATAGCTCTGTGGGGTTAAAGCAGTGATGAAGGGGTGCCCTGATGTTGGTTGAGGTTAAGGCCACAATCATAAATCGTAGCATCCCTAGTTTGGGTCAAGCAAGGTCCTTTGTGGATTTTTCATTACCTATCCCCCCTTTTCGTCTCCTGTCTCTGCTGTCTTCTACTTCACTACTTCTACTTCACACTCATATGCATTTAATGGCATGATGGAGATTTACAAATATGTTTAGTTGGTGCAACAGTGACATTTTCTTTAAAACATCAACAAACTTAATTTCAATATGTAAGGAATATGATCATTTTTCAAATGTCTACAGTAATGCCTTTGTGAAAGTATTGTGATTTCAGACAGTTGTGTCTTATTATTCATACATTGTTTCAAAACCTTACACTCTTCTTTTGTATTTGAAGACTTTAGTGCGTTAAATGTCATTGGCTTTGGTGTTCCGCAGAATTGCTTGCATTTTTTACGTGATAAAAGGGAGACTTAAATTATATGCGTTTAACATTTACAAATGCCCTAATTAACAGTGCTTTCTTGCATTTTCCACTCTAATGCGTCTCTTCATTTAATCCATTTAACACATATACAATCTGAACTTTGCCTTAAATAATATCTGTTCGGATCATATTCTTTGCCATGGTAAGTGTTTGAATGGATTTCTTTAATATCCCTTTCAGCAGCTCAATGATGTATCCATGTCCAAACAAAACAACAAGTGAATATTAATTTTGATCTATTTGACCCAAAAATAATAGACAATAAACCATATGTACTCAGACTGGGAGTTATATCTCAGTGTGTGTGTGTGTGTGTGTGTGTGTGTGTGTGTGTGTGTGTGTGTGTGTGTGTGTGTGTGTGTGTGTGTGTGTGTATCTTCCCTTGGTTTTCTATCAGACCACAGAGAGTGTGACAAATGGAGGTGTCAGAGCTTGATGGAGCACTGCGATTGCTCTGCTAGGCACAAAGCTATTACAAGACTATATAGACAGCCCCAAAGAAAAATCCTGTTTCAATCAACCACACATAATCTAGGAGACAAAGAAAGATGTTCAACTGTTGATAGAAAGAGTCAGGCTCTTGTCCTGAAGGAAGATCCTTTACTACCATAAAATGTAAATCTGTAAGTATCTCAAAAAGGTAAAGTCAGATTTGTGTATTATTTCTGTCACTCACTGTCACAGCAGAAAGACACCTGAGGATTATCCCAGACATGCACAAGTAATACCCAGTAATACTTAAGAGAATTTGCAAATCATTGGACAATACAGCTCTTTGCGAGTCCTTCTTTTGGTACATTTTCTGCAGATCTTAATGTAAACCAGGTTTTAAAAGATAGATATTATGGAAAAATGCTAGCAATACACTTTGCTTTTGTTATCTTTAGAAACAAATCAATTACTTATATTTGCCATCCTACATCCATACAGAATGCCTTATTCAGATCTTTTCCAAGAATTGTATTTCCACTATTTTGTATTTTAACCACATAAAACCATTTAGACATGTTCTTATCACCAAAACTAAAATAAGTACATTTCTCAAGGTTCTCAAAGGAAAGTTACAGTGCAGATTTCTGGCATTTCAAATATAAAAGAAATGACAGAGCCTTCTCATTGCACACTGGAATAATTTTTCCTCTGACATCTCAACTTATATATTATTCAATTAAAAAGCCACTTGTCATTTAGCAGGACTATGTACATAGAGCTTTCCAAGGCTTTAAAATATTTTTGACACAAAAGGCTTTAAATATAGGTAATTCAATTCTTGTAATGTGAGCTGAGGTTCAGGTTTGGAATACAGTAGACATGCGCCGGTGCCACTGTAATATATGTATCTGATGCAAGTCAAGTGAGACAGACAGCAGTAAACAGCCTAGTAGAGATAAAGCACCGTGACCTTGGACAGGTGTCCTCTAACTGGGCCACCACACTGCTCTTTGAAGTGTATGCGCGCAAGAGAACGTGTACAATAGCATGTGTATCCACACAACCTTGCCTTTGTGTGTGCATGAACAGATAGAGTGAAAGAAACACATCTTCTGCACTTGAACGTGTAGAGTAAGAAAGATAAATAAGTGAAAAAAAATCCATTTGTAGGAACTTCTTCCTGGAAATGCTCGTGTTCATAAGCACGCTGTTCTGAGTGTTATCCCAGAGGAGCATATCCAAACTCTTCCTGCCCGACTCACTGCATTACCAAATCATCTCTTGGTTTTACATTTCTTTTCACCAAACCAGATTTCCTGCTCTCTGAAACCATTTATAATTGCATTGTTTACCAAATCGTTTATTCGATTAGTTCACTGTTTAATGATAGAAAATGCTAGAGAAGGATTATATAAAAGAAGTCAGACGTTTTATTCAGGAGTTCTCATTTTAACAATATAGCACCAATTGATCATGGAACGGGGAGTTACGTATTGCATGCGCTGCATACACTGAATGAGCCAGCCCCTGTCCACCAGTATCTGTAAGTAGGATAGAATAGAGCCCAACGTACACGATAGCGGCTCGAGACTCCTTTCACCATCGCTGGAATCCCGCCCACTTTGGCCTGTAACAGGCTGTGGTGGATTCTGCTATTGCTGCTTGGATAGTCTGAATAACGTTGTCAGACAGCCCCACCTGTCTCAGCCTGTCCCTCTCAGGAGCCAAGCCTGGAGAGGTTGGCCCAGAGTGGGTAACACCCCTATTGCACCTGCTTCCTGAGACAGCGCCCCCCAGACCTGAGGAATCGTCCAGGGCTGGCTCACCATCATCTGTGTCACCTCCGCGTACCACGGCACCAAGCTGCAGCAGTGGAAAGGCGTAAAGCAGCTTTCTTGGCCATGGCTCGTGTGCAAATGCGTCCACCCCCAAAGGCGGATTGTCCCACCGGGCCAGGGAGAACCACAGGGCACAGTGGCTGTTGCGCCGATTGGCGAACAGGTCCACCTCTGCTCTCCCGAACTGAGTCCAGACCTGCTTCACCAACTCCGGGTGAAGCCTCCACTCGTCTGGCAGGAGCCCGCCTCTCGACATGAGGTCGGCCCCCCCGTTCTCCCGTCCCGGGATGTGCAGGGCCCTTAGAGACAACGCCTTCTGTGAAGCCCACCCGCGCTTCGTCATAATGCAGTTTCCACTCAGTCATAATGCCCCTGCACTCGCATAGCGCTTTGATAGCACTTCCTGCGGTTTATCACACTCACATGCGCACACCTGCTGTTTGCCTCCTCTACTGGAGTTACAACTGGGGCGGCGAGTGGGGAATCTGTACAGACAACATTATGGTGATTACGGCTCACCGGTTTGGGTGGTAGCGGAGGGGGGAGCAGTAGACTCACACGCTCCGCTGCCATGGACATCACCAGCGGGAAATCCTGACGGGCAGATCTGCGCCGTGGACCCTTGTGGACGCCGGACTCAGAAGTGCCCGACAACGAGAAGACCTAGTCTTCTTTCTCCTCGACGAACGGGGCCGCCCGTCCCGTCGGAATGGCGAACACGAACGGCACCTCCTCTGCCACCTCCTGGTCCTGTGCCTCATCCAGCAAGACATAATGCGGCTGGAAGTGTTCCAGGCGATGTTGGCGTCTGAGCCGCGGGAGTGCACGACAGGCACTGCAGGACGGAGAATGTTTGCTGTCCTCCACAGCGTGGTCAGGCCCCAAACACTTGAAGCACAAGCGTGGGGATCAGCGCCCGCAAATAAGCCCAGGCATGTAGGGCAAGGCCGATGTTCAAGGAGTGGTGAGTCCATATTCTTTCACTTTCTTTTATCTATCTTCTTAAGTTTAGCTTCAGTTGTTGCTGCTCGCTGAAGAGAAAAATAATGACGTTCGGGAGGCGTACCCACCATATATACTGTGGGCCTGCGCGAGCGCTTTCAGGTAGGCTCGCCCTGATTGGCCGGCTACGTTTATGCAACTCAGTAGGTGAATGCACGCACAGCATGATAGAGAGTAGTACCCACATAGTCCAGCAGAGGGTGGAGCCTGTGTGATATATAACTANGTGTGTGTGTGTGTGTGTGTGTGTGTGTGTGTTTGCGGTGTGGTGATGAGGCCCATGATCGTAGCTGCTCATGCTAGCTTGTCTCAGCTAAAGGTGGAACGGAGATTTGGTGCGTGGAGTTCAACTCTGAACCTATCTGGGGTCAGAGTTCAATTTCACGCACCAAATCTCCATTTCACTTACATATGTACATACAAAATGTGTGCTTTTAAAATGTTATATTCAATATTGTCATTTTAAAAATAAAAATGTATTCAATAATTTTTTTAGACGGAGCTCCATGGTGACTCCAATTTCCCCCCTGCGGGCGACTTAGTGCCCGCGGGCACCGCGTTGGCTACCCCTGAACTAGAGAAAAGACTGTAATTAACTATTTATTTAAGCAGTCTATACAATTGACCAAGATTCAACAATGTCAGCCTTGTGAGCTACTTATCTTTGTCTGTATATATGTATGAAGGTCTGTCTTAATGGCTGCCCGACTGTCTGAATATATAACTTCTGATTATCTGCCTTTCTGTGCTCTGTCATGATTGACTGCTTAAATACTAGTACAACTGTGTAACTGCATGTCTAACTACCCATCAAAAATAAATGGACTCTCGGCTTTAACCTCTCCCTGTCCCGCCGTCTGATTTTCTCTCTGCCTCTCTATGTTTCCCTCTGTCAGACTCCTTTTGGCCATGCATTTAGAGCAGGAGTCTTCTGCCAGCATTTACCGGCTCATCTTAAACCAAAGAAAATGCACACCCACCAAGTTTTCCCTGCCAGTGAATTTATGTCAATATGCAGCAGAGGGAGGACGAGGGGAGGTGGGGAGGGGATAAGAGTGGTCAAACTAGGAAGGGTGGAGGGAATCAGGAGGCAATAGTACAATAAAGGTTTGACAGACAAAGATGATTTAAGAGAAAGAGAGAAAAAAGGATTTGCATCACCTCTTGGTAAGCAAAATAACACTAACACTTACGTATTCATCTTTGCTCAGGGCTAAACAGGATAAACACTGGAATTATAATTCAAAGTGAGAAATAAATAGATGCTCATCTGATCATATCTTTCATGGATAATTGCTGCAAGAACTAGAAGCCCTGACATTAGGTGCATAAGCTTAAAAAATGTATACAATATGTAAAAATGGGATATTTAGAATAAGAAATTGGCTGATCACTTCACTAGAAAATATCCCATCTCTGTTGGTCTTGGTTGAATGTAAAACTCAAAGAATGGTTATACAGAGTGATACTTCTCTCTTTAATAAATACTTATTGGCTGACACCAACTTGCAATGAGCAAACTGACTACCTAGCCAATTTTCATTTTGGCCGTTACTTACAGCGATAATGCAAATTAAATACAGCCGATATGATCTGCCAGCGGCTCTATTTGTCATTTCCGTCAGAGAAAGCCAGCATCAGCAATAAAAGATAACTTGTGAATTGTATTCAGGTACGCAACAATGGTCAACAGACAGTTTAAAATGTGTTCTTCAGTTTTAACTTAAGCGAACATAAGACCAAAGACACAGATTCTTTGTATAAAATTCCCCATTTTGTGTTCCTGTGAGAACATTGAGGCCGAGCAGAGAAACATTTCCTGGTAGTTGCATGTGTGAACAATAACCCACACATACTCTGATGAAGATACCCAATTAAGCTGTCTAACTCAGACTGCTGAAGATCAAATGTGCTTCTGAATACTTGTTTTTAAACATGAAGACTGTAAATGTTGTATCCCCCTCTTTTCAGCATAGTTACCATTTTTTAACAGTTTTGTATTAGGCATAGTTTCTAGAGTAAGCAAACTTTTTTACAAGCGGTATATTCATGTATAATGATATATTATTAATTTATCAGATGAAGATTCTTTATCAAGAGTAAACTTTGGACATATTTGTAGTGGAAAAATAATGTTCTCAAGATGTCTAGAGCCTCTTAAGAAACAGGTCCGTCTAAACTCTGCCTGTCGACAGGAACCACACATCGCTTTTCTTCTGCTGCTTCCTGTATTCATGTATTCAGTGCCTGGCTGCATTCAGCAAAGCGCTAATAACTTCCTCACTCTTCCCTTCCTCTATTCTCCTTCCCATTTGCATCCATCCAATGTCTTACCCCCCCTCTTCTACTCCCTTTCTCTAGCTCAGTCTCACTGTATTCCTCACACGGTGTGGGTAAGCCCAAAAAGCTGTCAGAATCTGTTCTGTTGTCAGCGAGATGCCGAGTGGGAGCGCATTAGATATTGGCCTTGGTGTGTCCCTGACAAGAAACAAGCCAATTAAGGAATCCCCTGGCACTGTTTAAGCCCGGTTATGGCAGAGGTCCCTGAGACGAACACTGGTGTGCTAAATCATCATACCTTTTTTATATCAGAGCCTCCGTGGGGAGAAGTGGAGTGATTCAGGATTATTCCCTTTTTTTTTTTTTCTTCTATCTCATAGCGCTGCCGGCCATCACTCAGCAGCACGCCTTAGAGAAGTTTATCTGAGCTATGAAGGACACTGACATACAGATTTCCCTCCTCCTCTCTGTTGTGCGGCGCTCACTCTCAAGGCTAATAGTATTAGGGCTGGAGGAAGTGCTTAGAGATAACCCTAAGGTCGGGTAGTTGCAAACAATTACTGTGGTTAAATATTGCAATAAAAAAGATTAAGGATTAGTATTGGGGTAAAGGCTTGAGAGAGCGTGCCTTCACGAGTGTGTAAGTACTTGTATGTGTGTTAAGTGTGTGAGTCATCTTATTCAATGTTGCTCTTTATATCCAATCACTCCTTGACATGGCCTTCTATCTTCCTCTGCGTCACTTTCTCTGCGCATGCCCCCAAACTCAGAGCCTGAATCTGACGGCAATCCCCTGAAAATGTTCCCAGTATCTGACAGACTGATTGCTTTAGAGGACTTCAAGTCAACGGGCTGCAGTCTTAGCTTACTCTTGTTGTATTGAAAGAATGATAAAAAAGCGAAGTATTATCAGGGTGTGTCATCAGACAATGACACAATGGGAGGCTCAAACTATTTGGCATTGATAACTGACAAAGATAATTTGCTTTTACAGGCCGTCAATCCCAAGTCCATTGGTTTTTACCGTTACAGCTTTCTACTCTAACAATGGGGATTACATTGTATGTAACATACAACATTATAGCTAGCTGTTACAATTAGAAACCTTTTAAATCACTTTCAACCTGATATACTTACCACTTCAAGTAGGATTATATAGCCTTTACCACTTTAGTTACAAAAAACAAACAATTAACGTTCTTTTTTTTAATGGAATCAATCATCTCTTACTGTGTAATTTTGCTTACAATTACCGACAGGTTTCTATCTTAATGTAATACCTGCTTTATGGGCAACCATACATCAACAAGATCATCTCATGAGGATAAGACACTCAGAGGACCTTCAAAGGAAATGGGCAGATCATCCAAGTTTAGCAAAGAGGCCTGCATATCAGCAGCAACTGATGTAGAGGACAAATGTATAAATGCACTTAAAATGACCTTATAATAACAAAGAAAAACGACAAAACACACAGACACATACACACAGACTGAAACACACAGAGACAGACACATACACACAAATGTCTCGCTCTGAGCTGAGCACTAGTGAGGCATCAGGGTTGCACAGCCTAATATTTGACTGAGCTGTGTTCGGGCAGCCAGCGCTGTGCGCTGCTCCTTACATAACGCTGTGTTTATACGCCCCCGGTGGATCTGACTTATCAGCTGCTTGGGATCTCTGAAATTGATCAAAAATATAATTATTCCCTCTGTATGATGAACAAAGATCAGTCTTTGTCGTCCAACTGGCCTATGCTCGGTTGGCATTATGATGTCAATGAGTGAAAACAAAAAAGGCAACATGAGGCATGTGTAATCCCTTAAAGCTGTTTCATGTAATTTAATAAATAAAGTGCTCCTCTCTATTCTCTGCTCCCCCCAATGACAGGAAAATGACTCATGCATATTTCAGCAGTTTGTCTGCCTGTTCTGAGTGGAGCTTATTGTGGCTGCTTTCAGACGCCAAATGAACCCTCTTTTCCTTCTCCTCTCTCCTGTCTCTCTGTCCTTCACCACTCCGATGCCCGGTTCGTAATCACAATTCAGCATTTCAGGAGGAAAAGCATTAGAGTAGTAGAGACACACATCTTTGCCTCATGAAAACAACATCAACATCAGTATCAGCTTGCCTTTGGCGTTCTCAAGTACAATTATTAACTTCTTTTTGAGGAAAAGTTTTGCTGAGTCAAAGTCCTTGAAAGACACGGTATGGATCAATTGCTGTTCAATATGCACAAATCTAATGAGTAAAACCTTTGAGGGAAAATGTGTTTTTCTAACTCTAAGGATATTCCCACATTCAGTAAAGTCATTAACAAACATAACAACAGTCCTCCTTGTTCCCCTTGTGGGCCAATTGAAACAGGTCTATTTACTTTCCGAGCACAGCAGGTATAACATAATCAAAGGGCACCTTGCACTGAGGGCTGGACGTATATCGTGTTTACAGTGTGTAAACATTTGTTTGCAGCTTTCCAGTGAGCAGACATGTCTGTGATGTGGACCTACATGCAAATGCATTCTAGTGGTTGGGGAGAACAAGCACAATTAAGTAATTGATTGAAGTTTCTCATGCTCTGTTTACACGAGAACGCAAACGGTTGTATCCGCTACTTTTCTCTTTCGTATAGCCCGTTCGTTCACACGAGGCCGTAACGGAAAAGCGGAAACGGACCCCGCAAACGATAACGGGTCCCAAGGTGGATAGATCTGCAAACGGAACGCTCTGGGGGGCCAAACGGCTCCGTGTGTACGCCCTATACGATCATTTCCTGATAACGATGAAGCCATAGCCCCGCCTCTCCCCACCTCTGCTGCTCACTGCTGTAGCTGCTGTCAGTAGCTACTGCTACTGACCATGCTACAGATGTTAGTGCAACATCTACAGCTCCTCTACCACAACCATCAGCAACAAGTGGACATGGAGAATTACATGAACTACATGTTTCTAAATCCACTGCAGGGCATAAACAGAAGGGCAACCATGGCAACCATGCTCGGGGTTCTTCTTCGCTGCTTTTGGTGTATTTTGTGGCGAACGTACAGCGCCACTTACAGGCCCGGCATATGTACTACAGCGTGTCCAGCGGTCTCGTGTGAACGGAATACTTTTTTGATATCGTATTCGGTTCCTTTGCATTTCGTTTGCGTGTAAATGGGGTCTCAACCTTTTCCTGTAATTCTTACTAATGACAACTATTCCCAGTTTATGAGCCCATAGCTAGAAAATCAAAGTCCTGCACTAAGAATGAACTTGTTCACTACCTGAAACATCTACATCTTACCTTTATTTTTATTTATTTATTTTTATTTAATAGTTTATTTGAACCGGGACAATGCACATTAATGAACATTTTAAACAGAATAATGCTTTGAAATGTAAATGAGCCGGATTTTAGCTTTGAGCTAATTTCCATCCGTAGTCCCGTCACATACAACATTTATGAACCTATAACTTTTACCATCTCCACAATGTCTTTCAAAAGCCGAAAAGATGAGCATAAGTAGGAAAAGACAAGCACAGATTTAGCATATATATGTGTCTAGTATGTGGAATTTGCAAGGCTAGAAAGTGTTTTAAGCTTTTTCTTACAAGATCCAGTTTCTGCAGCAGAATTTCAATCATTTGTTTCATAAATGAAATCCAAAATGTTCATTCCACTGAAATTAAAGCACCACAATATTGTTATGATAAAAATAAATATAGTGTTTTGTTGTCTGTACATTTATGGGTACAAGGCTTCTGTAGCTAATTGCTCATTTGGGCTGCACACATTGTACTGCAAGTCTTAACAATAGATTTTACATTTTGGAAATATGGCTGGTGCTCTTACCCATAATTTCCCGCAGTAAATGCACAGCTAGAGTATAGGGCTTCTTTGCCTTACTCAAGGACACTTCAACATTGTTGTTATTGGGTATATGCAGAACCCCATAGTGTCATATGATGAGAAGCTGGCAGACCACCACTGTGTACTTCTGGTTAACCTTCCTCTTCAACAAAACCACTCGCCTTCCTCTCTTTACAAGCACTGTTTAATGGCATTTGATAAAAAAATCAGCCATAAATATACACCCCAATTTCCACTTCACCTTCAAATTCATATCATACGACAGCTATATTCCTGGCAAACTCATCATCACGTAATCATGCTGGAAAAGTTACTACATATTACATTATTTAAAGATGTGCATTGGGCAGGACTGACGGACAGCAGTTTATATCCGGAACTAGAAGCAGTGTGTGACTCCGATAGGCAGCTACACGTCGTGCTGCTGTATCGGCCTGATACCGGGCTGTGTCTAATATGGTGGGGATTGACTTCCTCTTGCTAGCTTCCTGGTAGTAAAGGGATTTTAACTATTTTACCTCCCCAGATATTCACACCTTCCCTCAGGCCCTCTGCCCTCCAAGCCTTAAATATTAATGGTAAAATCGGAGGATAGTGGACAAGTGAGGATGGTGGAGGGCTGACAGCTTAATCATGGTAGAGGCAGCTTCCTTCTCTACTCTCCCTTAACGCTGTAGGCGGCTGTCGCCACGACCTACATGATGTAATCACCTTCATAACCCTGATATAGGCCACCAAGGGCCTGGCAGGGAGATATAGAGGGACAGAAAAGAGCTGGGGGGACCTTTGGGATCTACCAGCAGAGGATCCTTTTAAGTCAAAACTCAGAGAGGGAGTGGAGTCGTAAGGATAGTGAAGGACACTATAGCGCTGCAAAAAACATGAAAAGGCTAAAAAAGTTGTTTTTACTGCCTGATCTCTCAAATACAACCTCAGCAAAAGTAAGAAATATTGCCAGATCTCCAGTGTTGCTACTTTCCCCTATTCAGTCTGCCTGTAGTCACCTCACCACATTTGTTTCTCTTTTGACAGGTATTGCATTTTTATATGGGTGATATAAATCGTGGAGATTCTGTGAATACCTACCTACCACATCTCAGCCCCATTTTGTAAACCTAAAGACGGATAAAATGTATCATACAAATAAGACATTTGGGAGATTCTACACCCTCGAATGCACTGCAAGCATGGCTGTATTGGCAGCAATCAACTATATCATTTAAAATAAATTGAATAAAAGCATCTCTATTACATCATGAAACATTCACAACTGAAGAGATATGATCTACATTTTAGGGCACAACTTCATTAAATAAATCACTTGTCATTTTCAGAGCCACTGCATAAAAGAAGGTTTAGGGAGGCATTTTGTTGAACATTAACCATGGTTTGGTCACCTTTTTTATACTGAGAACATAAGAAGAAAAACTAGGACCGAGTTGTCAGAGGATAGCCTATGCCACCATTCTGTAATACGTTTTCATCTCCGTCAATTACCCTGACAGCTCAGAGAGGGATGGGTATTGATGCAGCATGAAGTTTTTGATCTGAGGATGTTACAGTTTGTTGTCGGAACAACTACAGTTCATTATCATGATACCTTCAGTTTGGCACCCGCTGCAATTTCCAAAGTTTAGATTTTCAGCTAGACAAGTTACTGAGGGGAGCCGTAGGCACTTTCTGCGAGAACAAAATGGGATTACCCTTTTGTGAAGTTGACGGACCACAAGACTGCATTTGGTACAAGACATGTATTCATTGTTTCTCCAGTATCTGAGAGGCAAACACATTTAAACTAAAGAATTGAACACTAGGTTTTTGCAGTAGGCAGTGGAAGTTAGCTTTGTGAGCATTGGCTGTTCCTTTAGTGAACATTTAAAGAGTCAGTCAAATATTTCACTGGACCTAAAAAGGGACACAAATAATTGATGGGGGAAGTTTGAACAGCATAAGGGAAGCTTCCTTAGAGACCATGGCTCATTATCTGTCAGTATTTCCCAAGTGGACTGAAGGGTCTGAATAAAACCAGTGATGTGAATACGAAACAGGTCACTGCTACCCATTTGGACCTGTTCAAATCAATATAATTGATTTAATTGATGCAGAAATAGTCATGTGTTTTCAACAAGGTCCAATAAGTAGTGCAAGAGATGGCCTCCTTACCCCGTTGATAGGATACGTCTTCCATCCCAGCTCTCCAAGAACAGACGTCGTATCCAGCAGCACAACTGAAATGGAAAAAGAAGCGAGAGGAAAATGCAACCATTAGCAATCTGTCAACACACAAAAAGTCCTATTTTGGAACTGGAAATTGAAATATCAGTCATAAACATGTTCATTTAAACTATTTGTATATTAACAGAAATGAGTTTCTAGGATGAATATTTATGAGCGTGGTGGCGTGTGCTGTGGGAGCAACATTTTTGCTACTTGCGACATGATTTGGGGACTGATGGATTACAGTGAGATTGCTGTCAACAGTCCATTCCCTCCCCTGATATCACTTTCTCCCATCCTCAGCCTTGCTTCAATCTCACTGACAACATGCTCTTCTTCTGCCTAAAGCTGTTCGAGATATACAGTATAAGCGGGGATAGGTCTCTGCTCAACTCAATGAAACTTACTGCAACTTATATATCCTACTATCCTGCCTGGTACGGTTCTTAGGTATGCTTATTAGAGCTTCATATTATAGTTTTCCATAGTAAAATAGACAGGGATATTAATCTTGGTGCAGAATAATAAACAATTTCAGTTCACTATAACTTTACAGGTATTGTAAAAAATTTCCCCCTCTTAAATAAGAATAATGCTAGCCTTTTTCATCATTTTGTCTAGCTCTCAAGGACTATAGGTTTAATAATTCAGGAGGACTGCATCTCTCCAAGTACAAGTTATTTACAGTGTAAAGGAGCAGACATGGTTAACTGAATAACACCACTAATAAAAAATAAAATAAAAAGTAGCAACAACATCTGACCTCGTTACTGTTGTGTTTTATACGAAAATAAGATCCTTGAATGTAATATTGAGCCAGTCCAGTCATCTGTTCTGTGTGGATGACATAGATATAAAATAAATGTGAGTGATATCTGGCAGAGAAACAACACTCGACTCAAGAGGCTTGTTAAAATACTCACATGCTGTGAGTCATAAAAGACCATTCGCCAAAAATCTCATCTTTAAACTTGTCCTTGAGCAGCCATTGACTTAGATGTTAAATGTCAAGATGTGGATCCCACAAGCTTTATACTGACACTGATTTCTGACTATCATTGGTATTCTTCTACTTGAAACGACAGTTTTAAGTATCAGTCAATCATTAATGTCCACTTAGAGCTCTTTAAGTGGTCCTTGGGGGCCTCGTTATTCCAACACAAATGTCTATCAGGGACAGTATCTCCATTGAAATCATTGCTCACCAATATCTCGTTACTTGAACTGAACGTACAACAGAGAACAATGCTCTAAAGATATATAGATTTGTGAATTCCAATGTCAATGCTACAGAAAAGTGATGTTTATATCTGTGAATGTAATCTGACAAGCTCAAGGCAAGCATAAAGGATGGAGCATTTCTGAATGTGTCTGTTCCCAGTTAGCCAGTACACCCCTGATGGAGCGTGGTTGACAGAGATTTCATTTTGTGTGCATTTATGCGTCTGTCATTCCCAACTAAATGCTTCTCCATTCCCCCTCAGCTCCCATAAGATGCAACGCAGTGACAAAATGTAGCATGTTCTGAATTGGATGAATCAGGTGCATCACAAAATCCAAGAGTTAAGAAAAATATCCAGTTGTCAAAAACTGCGACAAATGAAGAATACAAATCTCCTAACTGATCATTTTCTGAACTGCAAATGCTATGTATCGAATGCCCTTGAAGAGCATTTGTAAACATTCATATTGGGCTCATGAAGCTTCTCTTTGATGATTATAGTTAAATGTCACACGTTAGATAATGAGTTGCTGCTCTCCTTATTATAATACCAATGATGTCTTTCACATTTGGACACTGTTGCCAGACATGGAATGCCAAAAAGGGGAAATGTGGAAATTCACTATAATTTTTAAATCCATAAATGTAATTTACATTTCATTTGTTTTAATGTTTGGCCACCGGGGCCAGTAGAAGAAGCTGTGAAAAATAAAATACCAGCTTTTAAGTTAATGTGGCAAACTGTTGCCTATTTACATACAAAGTACAGCAAATATAAGGCAGCATTTGTATTTATTTTAGAGCAGTGCTTCTGGCCACTCACCTTGTCCAGTATTACCGGTAACTCTTTTTATAGCTCTTACATTGGTCTCACCTAACTGAGGGAGATATCTAGTTCTTTAGCTGTTAAATGCTCCTTGTGTCCGTTTGCCAAATGGTGTTGCAGCTGGTAATCTAAATTGAGTTCATTAGAGTATTTGTTGTGCTACAAAACGGCTGCCTGCGGCATAGGTTGATTAGAGTAAAGTAAAAACAAAGTTTAGTTGCCAAAAACCAAAACAATTAGTAAAAAAGGCCAACATGCTCTGCATAAGTAAAGGGATAGTCATCTGGATGCTCATCACTTTGAGAGACATATTTTCCATCGTACATTTAGTCAATTGTTAATATTAAATAATTTTGCAGCCTTAACTAGATGTTTGAATCTCAAAAGATATATGTGGTATATGCCTCTCTAAATGTGCGTAACATTTGGATACGCGGATACATATATGTGCACGTGTGTTTGTATATGTATATATGAAGATTGTTAAGAGTAACATTTGATGTGAAATCCTTATTTTACTACTTAGGCACACATTCTAATTCTGGTCTCATTGCCTTACCAACCAAAAATCCATTGACATATGCAGGGAGATGCAAAAGCAATGAGCTGCTGAGGTCATATTAATAGAGTGGGAACTTGAGAGTGCCAGAGAAAATATTCGGTGACCAAATGACTATGTGTGCTTCCTGAAACCTGGGTTATAGGGTTAGGGTTTTTAAGGAGAGAGAAATGTTTCTCCCTGAGATTTCAAGGCGGCATTAAAGACATTTCATCTGTAAAAATCTATGACTCACAGCTGGGGATTGGTAAAATGTGAGTCCCTGAGCACAAGGGAAGACACAAGAAGAAACACATACTGTGCAGCAGGAGTAAAGGAGAAAAGAGAGATAAGATAAGATAATTTCTTAAAGTATTAGACAGTTTACTTGGCAAATATGCATTTTTATCAATACAACATTTTTGTTCATGAATGATGAATGTTATTAAATGATATGTGTTGGCTGTAAATGTATCCTTTTTCAGATTGCAATTAACTGTGAACCCCAAACGGTTACTTTATTTGCTTCAAAAACCCCATTAGTCTAAACCAGTGGTTCTCAACCTTTTTACACCAAGTACCACCTGAGAAAATAGTTGGCTCTCCAAGTACCACCATATGACCAATGTTAAAATACAGTCCGTGCAGGACTCGGAGGCAAATGTAATTATTATTTATTTATATCTATCTATCTATCTATCTATCTATCTATCTATCTATCTATCTATCTATCTATCTATATCTCTCTCTCTCTCTCTCTCTCTCTCTCTCTCTCTCTCTCTCTCTCTCTCTCTCTCTCTCTCTCTCTCTCTCTCTCTCTCTCTCTCAGTGAGAATATAAAGGACAAAATAATAACTTATTCTCACACAACAAATGTCAACTGTACACACATGTCATTTCCTGGACCTATACCAAAGTGTGAATGTAGGCCTCCTGCAAGAACCTACATCGTAACAGAAAATGTCCTATTGGGAATTCAGTTCCA
>NW_011346326.1:0-21564 GCF_000735185.1 Notothenia coriiceps | reverse complement strand
CCTCCAGGAGCAGATGAGCCTAAGGGCTAATAGCTCATCTTCAGTCTGCTGATGTTTGCTATTGCCATTTCTGTGGTGGCAAAGTAAAAAAGAAAAGAGATAAGAAAAAAGACAACAATTAAGGACAAGTGTGTGGTTTTTCTCATTCACACACACACCTCATTCACTTGTTCACTTTCGCTGGTAATATTCTCCTCTGTACCTGTCTTCCGAATACCTCCCGTTTTGAGCCACATTTTTAACATCATTCAGCTTTCTTCTTTCTTTAGCTTGCTTGCAACGTTAGCGGGTAGTAAGGTCGTAATTAGCAACGCCAGAAATAGAATAAAATAAATGTTTTCGTTTCTAAATCTAAAAACAGCAATAGCCTATTAGAACTAATTTAAACCACAGTTTCAATTATCTCAAGCTTATTTTCATTCGTTGTAGTATTTTGATAGTATGATTTATTTTGTAATTAATGTTATTCAATCAAGCCTCAAACTGATGGCACTTGTCCCTATAGCCTGTTTTAAATTGAAGTTGTCTGAGGTCCTTACCATCAGCTGCTCTTGCAGTATTAATAGTGTACCTTAATGTCCCAAATGTGCACAATGTAGTGACTGCTTTTCGTCTTTTTGTTTACTTACCGGTAGTTCTGTTTCCTGTATTTTATATGTCTGTGTTATGTGTAAAGGTTAAAGGTGGGGTAGGTACGTTTGAGAAACCGGCTCGAGATACACTTTTTTTATATTCCATGGAATGCTCTTAACATCCCGATAGCAATGAATATCTGAAGTGCTTTGACAAAAAATCCTTTAAAAAATGTCATCTGTGGAAGGCTCTGTAAGGAAGTGGCATATTTTTTCCGGTTGTGTATTTTCAAATTCTAGGTCACTCGAGCTGGTTTCTCCAAAATTACCTACCCCACCTTTGAATAAAAAAAAATATATATATATTAATCAATCTTTTTTTTTTTTTTTTTTTTTTTGTATATGTCAGATTCCTCCACGTACCACTAGCGGGAGCTGGCACGCGTACCACAGGTTGAGAACCACTGGTCTAAACAACATAAAATATTAAACTAAATGTACTACTCTTCACAAAGCACCTAATAAAACCTGTTGTGTTATATCAATCTGAGCCTAATTGGTGAAAATTGACATTGATCTGTATAAAAATGTAGCATATTTCTCTATTGATTGACCATTCTGTCCAACACAGCGAGGGAAGGCATCATGTGGATCCTTTCATACTTCTCTTCTAATTCTGTCCCCACTGCTATGCAAGCCTAATATTTCCTCCATGTTGGATCAGTTCCAGTGTCTTTTTCTGCCAACCAGTCAGCTCTGTGCCATGTCAGTGTCCGTGCCAGGCCGCAGGACTAGCTGGCAATGCCATGGTGTTAATGGACACCATTAGACTACTGTGGGCAGTTATGCAACACAGTGCCTGGAGGATGGCCTAATTACTGAGAATTGGCCTGGTTGCTCACTTCAGCGAGCAGTTTCACACTTCACTTTTCCATAAATAAAGAACAGATTATGTACATTAGGAGGCAGTGTGAAAGTTATCCAGCATAGAACATTGCACTTTAAGGTTTATAAGATTCTAGAAAAAAAAAAGGCCTGGTGAAGAAGTTGTATTCTTTTGAAACAGCCATCACAAAACGTGTACAATGTATGTACAATGCTGTATACTGAAATGTGAACGTACAGGTATTCAGAATAAAACTTCTTGTTGTACTGATATAACAGGAGTTACATTCTAACCTTACAACTCATTATTACATTTAAAAACATTACAGCTACAAGCTTCAACAATTCAGAATGTAGTTACAAGTATGAACAAGAGAGCAAATAATTATATTATGTTATGGTTACAAGGAGATTGACAACGCCAATAAGTATGACGGAAATGATACCGGCAGCTGCCGATAAAACCTAGAGTTCACAATGAAGCAAGACACACATATTCTGACACTGAAGGGCACAGGCGTGTTTCCAAATCCGTTTATATTAAGTACAAAAAAGACAAAGACTAAAGTGAGCTGAGGCCATTACATTGGGTGTCAGAATATGCTAGGTTATCCATGGGTGCTGCCATATACTTACCACAGATGCAGTAAGAGCAAATACACACACATGGGAAACAGGTAAATCACTTGTGCTCCAATGTGCTGTTCACCAAAGGAAACAGTGAAGGGGGACAACTCCTCCTAAAGAGAAGACCCCCAGCTCCACTAAATCAAAGACATAACAACTGAAACAAAGTTAAACCAAATAAGGATCCCAGTTGGTTCTTAAAAATGCAATTTATGACAAATGCTAAAAACACCTTAACAGAAGAAAACAAAAGAGTAGTAAAATAGTGCTAGCAAAACAAAAGTGGCACAACCAAACAGCAGGTGAACCTACAAAGAGTACCATGGGAGTTGAAGGCCTCATCATGGTGCATACAAACATATTGCATTTAAATGTTGTGAACCCACTCACCACATAGGTCTTTGCAAAGCATTCCAACAAGTAAGCAGGACAACAATTGGCTTCTTACCAAATGATTGGCCAATATGTCACAATAACACCAACCACAACAGAGAAAAGGGCCAAAAGCCTGAGCAGAGGCCCACAGGTGCTTATAATCAGGCCCTCATCAGGGGAGAGGTTTGGGGAGGAGTCAGGCCTGGAGCTGCATTCAGCAACACTGCACTGCACTCACCTGGGAGGCATTCCCCAACGGGTTTCAAGATAACAACATAATAGTGTCTATGAATCTATTACTTACCCTCACAACAAAACTGCATTCTAAAATACTGTTTAATGGGAAATATACGTATCTTTCCAATTACAGCAGAAGTTAATCACAAGGTTAACGTTATGAATTGAAATAAAACTTCAAAAATACAACAAAACTACTCTCGTTAGTTTCAGTAAACCATTATGGTTTGGCTTGAAATTATGTCAAATTCTTACATAAACATTCATGATGGACGTTTCTTTCAGAACATTATTGCCGATGCAGTTTTGTTGTATTGAAACTTAATTTTTAGGGAACTAGGCTGTCTTGCACGTTAGTACATATTTGTTTGTGTGTGCACTTTTGCTTAACTGTAGAACATTTCTAGTGAGCAGTGTACTATAAAACTGCCTGCGTGTACATAAGAATCAATCCTCTCTCTCTTTCCCTCCATATAATTATCCCTCAGCGAGGCACCCACAGACCCAGCCTGGAGCTGAGGGTCCTTAGGGACTTCCACTGTTTAGATATAAATAGAACATGAGGTGGCCAACTCATAAATATGTGGAGCTCCAGTACAATGATGACATCTCCTGTCTGGCCTACAGCCATCGCAGGCCACACAAACACCTCAAAATAACTACAACCCTAACAAAAGCCTCATCCAGCCTTACTTCATGTAAATTGGAAATGGGAACAGTTTGAATATTTAGACAACAGGCACATGAACTGTCTCTATAAGTGTACTATACCCTGTTCAACTGAACCAACAAGGAGGGCACTTTTTGAGGGGATTACGGCCAACATTGAGTAACCTGAATCAAAGAACATTCTAATTTGAAATATAATGAGAGTCATGAATTAATGCTGAGTTCTAGAAATATTTTTAGATTAGTTATATCATTAATAAGAAAATGTCATACCTTATACTACAAAAAGAATAATGGAAAGTAAACTCAGGACAAGTCTATCTACACAGTCTTAATGAAGAAGCAGTTTTCTTATGTCCACAATGAAAAAATGCATATTGTAAATGTAATCCATCCACTAAAAGATAACATTAGGGATATTTGTCTGTATTTATTTAAAATAATGATGTCATAAAGAAAAACATGTATTGCATTTAAATTGATGTCGACATACTGTATGCTGTTAATATGTTTAATTAGCTGTTAACAATATCTGAACATGTCCTCTGGACAAAAGTAAATCCGGTGAGGTAAAACATTCTCAGATAATGTTGAGGGTAACACTTTGTTAAAGTTTTGCCTTGTGCACCAGACACGCTTGGACAGAGGAAGTTACAGCTTAAAGAAATGCGACCTGATAGTTGTCTAAATCACAACATAGTGTGGCCCTTTATACATGTACATCCATCACTGTGGCTGATTTGGTACATTATATTTATTTTCTTATAGCAATACTTGTTTTCATTTCATTTGAAAAAGGAAAGCAAGCCTTACTTCCAAAATGAAAACGTTTAATTTGTTCCCCACATACCCATTCCAGTTAACAGCAAGGCCTATTTAAAGACAAACAGCAGCACTTGATGAACAAAGACTTGTGAAAATTGATTTGGTTGAGTATTTCAGTTAGGATTCCACCATGTCATTTAGCGGTGTAAACAAAGTGCTGGGCTCTTATCAGACGGGATGATATGCTGTGAAAAGGAAGACTATCCATAGCAGAGACAACCTGACAGGCGTGATAACACACTCTCCACACTCAACATGATCAAACAACAAACAACATAATAAATGGCAGCAAAGCAAATCTCCGAATGTGGTTGATTAGATCTTATATAGCCTGTCTTTTTAAACACGAGATTAGTAAAGGGAATTCATGGCAATAATATTTGAGTCACCCATTCAAAACTGGATCGCTCCAATGTCAAGTTTAGGCATGCTAGAGTTCTGGACTAAGTGATTCTAAATTAACTTTCTTAGGCAAAACACCTGTAGTGATATTACTGATTAGATTGTAGCTAGACGTGTTCTATGAGATAAGCTTTGAATTACCATTGACATACTATAGCTTTTTCTATATCTCATTCAACTGTGGATACTTCACAATTTTCCTGTAGTATCTATTACTGACCATTCAACAGAGGATACTTTAATTTTGTATAGTGATTTTCTACTATGCAGGATCCTATTGTTTTGAGAAACACACAGGTGTGTTCACTTGTTTGGGTTGATTAGACCTCGGCTCAGGTAGACATCAGGATATGCACGTGATATTTCCTTAAGTGAGCCCACTGATTGGAAGTGTTCTAAAATGGGAAACAGCTGTTGTGCAATTGACTGTATAAATATATTCAGCTACAATATATTTACAGTCTGCCAAGAGCGAAAGAAAAGAGAAGCAAAAGCATGAATAACTGCAATCATGGCAACGAAATGTGGATTTGCAGTTACCATTTTTTACCTGTACAGTAAGTTGACCTCAATATCTTGAACACACATAACATGGCTTAACTGCAACATCTTAAAAAAGGTTTAACATTTGGTTTCATTTTGAGTAACAAGGTCCAAAACAATGATTGTTTGCTAGTCAAGTTTTCCCCATATGTAGCCTACTACATGCTAATGTTGTTAGCATTTTTAATTTGCATAGCCTAGTAGCTAGTTCACTTATCCTCTACTTGAAGCATAGCAAATCATTATATCCTTTTTACTTACCACTGGGTGGTTTCAGTCACAGCTTATCCCAACAGAAGAGCACAACCTACTGCATAGCTGCATGCATGTTTTTACAGCCTTAAACTCATCAGCTATTGCGCGAGCCACAGAAAGGCGAGGAAAAAGCTTCCACTGTCACAGGTGCAAAGCTAAAAAAGAGATTGTCCATCAAGATCAGTCTATGTATCGCAGTGATCAAAGGAGGTTTAATTAGGCAAATTAAGTGAAAAAACCTGTGTACCCAGGGTGTATATGACACCCAATTTAAGACTATACTACAATGAACACACGACAAAAAAAAAGACAGTAGGCCTACTGATTGCGCGTAATAATATTATATGTTAAAAAGGACCTATGTCTTTACATTTGTTGGCTAACATATTCAAAACTACAAGTATTTAATATCAAAGTTTGTTTATGAAAATGTCATTTCAAAGTTAAACAGGACTCACTGAGGCAGAATTTCTCAAGGGCAAATAATGAGGTGTATCTTGCCATCCAGGTGGCCATAATCTTCTCACGTACAGAACAATTTAACAATCATTATCTTAATACAGTAATGCCTCAGAGGAAGCTGTGCTCTGACAAAATTAACAGTCTCCAGCCTGGAGTCATCTCAATCTCTCTAGGTAGGGGGCTTTTGTGAAAATACCTTTTATTACATGTAGCAGCGTGTTCTCTACTAAACGTCAGGCAGAAACTGAGATAACTATTATGTTCATAAAATGTTATAACCTAACTGTGAAAGAATCTTAAGAATCTCAGTTGTTAAATATTATATTGAATTGTTGTGTTTTCAGAATTAAGCCCTATGTATTGATACTGAACTAATTATGGATATACATAATGTTCTTGCCAACCTGTGAATTCAAAGCCAAGCATGGTTACAACACACTAACGTTGTGACTTGTGAGTCAAAGGTGCACAGTTAACATTTTTACAGCCGTTCCAGATTGACTGATTGATTGATTTTCCTTGACAGCACACTTCTGCTGAATATCTCCTCCATCTACAGCGGTGATGGTGATCTTGGTGCTCTGTGGGGGGTGCCAGTGAGAGCAAAAGCTTGAATCAGCCATCCTCTAAAAAATCAATGCAAAAAGCTGCATCATTTTGATGACGATTTCATAGCCAGATCCCTTTGAGTCTTGCAATCTGAAACCAATACAGCCCAAACAGCAGTTTACTGACTTCAAACTTCTTAAAGATCCAGCTGTATCTCATTGAGATGCATTTGACCAACACAAAAAATAATCTCATGTGGTGCTTCTATTTGACTCATCCGTTTCCCAAAGATGTATTGCTTTCTTGAATGTTCATGCCTGAATCTCACAGGCGGGAAAAAGCTATTTGAACAATGTCAGAAGTGTGAAACAAAGACATCACCTCCTGAATTACTGGGTATCTGCTGCTCGACAAGGGTTCAAGGAATGATGTAATCATCATAGCTGCTGCCGACTTCACAACGGAGGAAAGTGAGAAAAAAAGTAAATATAAAGTATTAATAATAGTAAAGATGGTGAAATATCCTTTTGAAGACATTCTCGTTCAAACTGGGCAGTGAGTGAGTAGATCTTTTTGTTAATAACTGTCTGCAATATCAGTTGGGTTGACATGAGGGATTATCTGATGTGTTGCTGTGAGAGGAGGCACACAGGCGAGAAAGAAAAGGTGATTGTTTTTTATTGTTCTCCTAACAGCTGACATCTCGACCAATTTTGTCTGTGAAATCCCCAATCTGTTATGTTCTGTTTGTTTGTGTTCGGCAGCACTAAAACGCCTCCGTGTAATAGTATTGAGTTTGATCCCAGCCCCCTTCCCAGACTAACACTGTTTCCAATGTTTTTCTTTTTATGATCATGAGGTGGCTGGATCACGACGTGAATTGGACGTGAATTGGACGCAAAGGTTAAGAAACACATGCATTCATAACCCTGCACTATTTAATCTCTTCAATAAGCATGCAAACTCAACATTGAATTGTCCTCAACAGCATACGCAGCAGGAACATGGAATTATTCTTGCCAAATTCAAAAGCAATACGAGCGTGATGTAGCAAGTTGAGAACTGTTTATGCCTCACCACCTAACAAGACAATTTCCTTTGTCAACTGAGTTATTATCAGATTTTTCAATTCAGAGCTGCACTGCTCTGTGGTTGACAACGACTGCAATTGTGCCCCTGAGGTCCCAGACCAGTCAATATGAAAGACTAAAGTACACTAGAAAGCAGACATCAGTGCAATCATTCAATCTGTTGCAGAGAAAACAGAGAGTGGGGCTGTAGCAGCTGTCTAGAAGAACAGGGAGCAGCATCACTCTTATTGAACTGAGAGAACAATAAAATATAACCTGGGGGGCAGATCCTGCTGTGTCCCGCACAATCAATAAAACTATTTTAATCCTATCCGAAGCTGCGTATGTGCACATGGAGGGACACGAAGGAACGATTACACTTAAAATGGTGTAACCATAAGTACATAGGCTACACGAACACACTTGGTGGACTGCAAGCTTATGCAAAAATAAAATCACATACAGGAGCAATGACCTGCATATAAGAACACGTTCACACTGTACCCACATGCAGACGTGTTGCCGTGTAGGACTTTACATTGTACATTTGCACATTCATGCACATTATTTCACTGAATAAATGCATCTATGACAGCTCGTAATCTTTGACTGTATTTTTTAACATTTCCTGCAACATCTCTGGCACAAAACATGCAAGAAAGTCTGCAAAACTAAAAGAGAGCACACATGTTCTCAGATTGTCACCCACGTAATGATTCAGTCTTTGTCTGATCTGCTGTCTGCTTCTGTCTATCTGTGTGTGTCTAAAGTAAAACTGTAATGTAATTATAGCAGCTGGTTTACATAAACACTGTTTCATTTTATTCAGATTTTGGATCAAAAATGAGCTGATGGAATCAATTGAACTCTATTGAGAAATAAAGTTTAATTCAAGATTCTGTCATGGTGCAGTTTTGTGCAGAGACATTATGCAACAGAACACTTAATTGAAGATTATTAAAAGAGAAATGTTTTATATTGCACATGATTATATTTCATAAATACAACAATTGCAACAGAGAAAGCCAGACATATGTGTTGTTGTGCACTAACTACATCGATCTGAGTGATGTTTTTCTGCCGGGATTTAATCAGTTTATTTACTCACTTTTGCGGAGACTGTTACATGATCGGTCCTTACAAAAATAACAATGCATGAATCCTTAGCAGAGCCTACATTGAATATGTTTTGAATAACCGTAAACGTGGAATAAACATTGTAAGAGTAAACAAATTGCCAGGATAAAGGTTAAACAAGTACACATTCGTCTTAGGAGTGGATCGTCAAACTCACCTTGGTTGCAATGGCTGAAGCGAGTGAGGACAATTCCAAGAAAGAGTGAAGCGAGGAAAAATCTGTTTCCAAAACTCATGTCTGCTGCAACATTTATCACCGGCTTTATAAGAGGTACTTCTAGCCGAGAGGTAACGCGGACAGAGAAAAAGCGCGTCTGGATCCTCGACGAGCACTGGTCCTCACATTCGGTCCCAGTGGGAGAGAACTGCCGAGTGACGGAACAAAAGGAGATCCATCCCTTACCTGGAGGCAGCGGCGGCGATGGCGAGGAACCGAGAGATTGTGGATAACAATATTTAAAGTAAAATAAAAAATGTCAGACAAGTGCGAAACACCATGCTCCTAGCAACTTTGCAGATTTCCCATGGACTTCAGTCGCCGATATTGTATTGTTTGAAAGATCAATACATTTTCCTAGTCAATCTGGTCTCTTTAGCGCACAGGTTCGTGACAGATTTAAGAAATCCTGTTGGCTGATCGATGATCCGCGGACTACCGGCTCCCTGTCTGCAGCCCGGTCCGCTGCAGCAGTGTTGGTAAGCAGAGAGAGGATGCAGCTATGAGACTGTGCGCATCTGTGCAGGATGCTCGGCACTAGAGGGGGTAAGCTGACAAGGCAGTGGCGTGTGTGCGTGTGTGTCTGTGTTGCCTCATTGGTTCAAGTGCAGGGCTTCCCAAATTTCTCCACAAGGACCTCTAAATGATGGAATAGACCTGTGATATGATTTGATCCTATGAACCATGTCTGAGAACATTCAGTTAGTAGCCTACATGTTTGGTGCAGGATGTTTCCAGGATTGTAAAAGAAGAAGGTTATGATCTAAATGGTTCAGAGAATTAAATAGTGAATTTAAACTGTATAGCTACTTTCCGGGGATACCTTTCAAATCGAACGAAAATGAAAAATACATTTTCTTTCATTAAACCAAAAATTAAACTAAAGAATAGTTTAGGCCTTGCAAGACATGCATTATGTTGTTTTCTGCATCCTCATCAGCAGTTTAAGATACACCATGTAGGCTACCTTAGTTTTAATCAGTAAAGCAGTGGTCTAGACTGTGGTGATGATGAAACCTGGGTACAAATAAAGGGGCTCCATGCACAAAGACAGAGAAAAATGAAAGAAACCCCTGTTAGTTATTTTGGCAGCAGTGATTTATTTGGATTTGCCAATATTTTGCTAACAGCCTGTGAGTCTTGCATACAAATAAACAATGTAACACAGGTCTACAGTCAATATCCAATTCAGTGTAAACAACTCACATGAAGAAACCTCCACTTAAGGTCATAATGCACTGATGCCTTAGTGACAGTGATTTGATCACACTTATTGTAGTCACTGGAATAAAGCCCATTGGTAATGATGACTTTTATTTTTTCATTGAGCAGCATTTATCACTCCAAACTCCAAAAGCATTTTTAGAAAAACTGTTGGTTATCTCTTGAAATATGTATATAATATACAGATAATAAATATGTAACCAACAGTTATGATATGTAGACATCTCATGGCATATATTGAAAACAAACTTTATCTCAGAGGAAGACAAGGTACATATCCACAAATTTGCAGTGCGAGAATGAGCTGCTCTGCTTGCCAAGCGGACAATGTCAGCCAAGATAAGGGAAGGTCTTCTTCTCATCTTCATGGACGTCTCATCGAGTGAGTAAGCAAACCCTCCCCAACCTGACCGGGTTAAACAAAGCAACGGTGGCTGCTGTGATGAGACCCAGTCAATCAGGACATAGGAACAGCTTCCCGTCAGCACAGAGGAGGTAAATACATCAACATCACAATCCGTCACCACCACTTAGCTCCCCGATCATCAAACAATGCGGAGAAGCTGTCAACTGACAACTGACTTTGTGCGGTGCAACGTGTAAACACATTGGAGGACGGAGGGTTGTAGAGTAGAATATATTGACCACGTCGGCGTGTTCGTTTCTATTGAGGCTGGAGAGAGTCCGCACAACCTGAACAATGGATAAAGCCATTATCATCACTAAGTAGAGGGAGAGAGCTAAACATTTTTTGTATACATGTTAGCAAAAAAAGGGTTATAGATATTTTAGGCTGGTGGAAAAGGTGTGTGTTGTGTTGACATTTTTGTACTTTTCTTAGCACTTTAACATTTTCAGCACTGTCTAATGCCTTTATACCTCAGCAACAATTTGTTATACTGTCTGCAAATGTTTGCCTTTTTGCCTCACTTTATTTTCAATATATTTCTTCAATAGTAATACGTCTGTACATCAGTTTCCTCTTTTACTTCTATCTTTGTTATTATTTCTCATAGGAATAAATGATCTACTACCACCGCACTGCTTATGCTACTAATACTTCTACTAAAAATGCAAAAAAGAACATATTGCTGATGACTTGAATCATTCCTCATCCCCGTAGAGGGTGATAACTGAGAATGATGATAAAAGAGGGCAAACTGTTGAGAAGAGGTCCTCCACCCCCCTGCAATGATTTGGTTTCCTTTGCTGTAATGTTGGTCAATGAGGTGTGACTGTAGTGCAGAGGGGCCCTAACCGTGAGCTATGATCCCCCGTGTCCAGAGAGAACAAGCTCCGTCCATCTGTACTCATCACAAGCATAGAGCTGGAACGAGACCACATCAGCACAACTGACAGAGACAATGAGACTTTATAACGCTAATAGCATCACTAATGTCTTGTTCAACCCAAACAGAACTGCCTCACACGTGGATTTAATCCAAACTGTTTAAAACGTAGGCTAAAAGGAACATTTCACCATTAATGCCCTGAAGCATTGATTAGTGTATTTTTAGAAATTCAAACAACATGGCACTAGGAATGGTAAGGTTGGTGTAGAGGCCGGTCGGTCGGTCGGTCGGTCCACCACCTAACAACTATTGGATGGATTGCCATGACATTATTTTTGTACTTATTCCCCAGAGGATGAACCCTAATGACGTTGATGATCTCATGATTTCTGCCATGATATTTGGTCAAGAAAGTGACATTTCTCTGACTTTTTATCAGGTCAACATTTGTATTAGTCCTAAATCAGTTTAGTTTCAGTTTTCAACATCATCATGTTAGCATAGTCAATGAGTCCATTTTGGCATTTTGACAAAGCAACATTGTTCTTCAGTGCAACCTAAACCTAACCCTAACCCTTAATTAACAGAGGCAGTATATGCTAAGTCTTGTTAGGTCTCCTTGATATGGCTGTATGACGTCTCTTAATAAAAAAGAATGAAACCACAAAGTATGAATTTATCTCAATAGTAGTAATCTTGGGTGTCTTTCTGTAAATACAGTGAAACCTGCATCACACCAAGCATAGCGATTTATACACCTAGACCATCATTTGATTAGTAGGGGTTTTTTAAATCATGTGTTTCAACTTGTTAAGAGATGTTTAATTGGGTACTAAAAATTATAAATTTCTAGGGGAATCGATAAAGGAATGTTGTTACAGAAAGAAACATTGTCACATTCACAAACAGTGAGTAACAGCTGCAACCCACAATTCAGTCAAACTCTGTTGAAGCCAAGTAAAGAGAAAGTAATTAAACTGGCTGTGAAGCTGTCCTTTCTAACGACTTAAAAGCAGCTACACAGTGTTTTTTTTAGTTTGGAAAAATAAAAATGGACCTCTGAATCGTTGTGGTAATTACCAACTAACCAACTGTCAAATATAGAAAATGCACAATACAACCTTTGCTGAGTAGATCTGTGAATTTCAATGTGTGTTCCTTCACTCATCAATGCTTTAATGAAGTTTTAACATATTTGTTCCCATTGTAGGGAAACATTCTGCCTCATCCTCCAAAAACGTTGAGACTGAAAGGCTTTGAGGTGCAACAGTAAACCCATTTTCCTGTTGTTGATTATTTCATTGGCCCTGAGTGAACATACCATTTTTCTATTTGAAGCTTCATCTTTTGCCTAAGGGCAAGACGGCATTGAATAATTTCAAATAGCACACAAAATTGTGACATTGGGACAAACATTCGTTCAAAAACAAATCATGATTACGGTGCTTCAGAATTGCCTGCAGCAGTTTACAGTCTGCCTTATCTTCCGATTTGTTTTTTAAAATCAAACTCAGCTTTTGATTTACATGATGCGTTGGTATGGAGATGTGGTCTGTAAACACAGGCCCTGAGGCTGAAGCACATGAAGAACATTGACCTACTGCTATTACAGTACAAATAAAACATAAAAGTGTTTCATCGGACAACAACGGTGCTATGGGTGACTGCTGACTTGGCTCTTATAAATGTATGTATGTGTATGTTTGTAAAACATTTCACAATGATATGTCTCATTCCATTTTAGTCTATAAAACCCATGCCAGGATCTATAGACCTAACATGAAAAACCTTTTCCAGTAAATCATTCCAAGTGGGCGCCTTTTTAAATAATTTCTAATGTAGCATCAGAACATGATGTCAATTTGGTTTAAGTACATGATTTATTATACACAGAGCTCAGAGTCTATATTTACAATGTACTTTGAAGTCCTTTTACTTTGAGGATATATGAGTATTCATGTTAATTACATATCCACTTTTTTTTACTTCATCAAACCTTTGAAATATCAACCAATGGCCCAACTATCACATGTATCTCCTGTATTCTTCTGAATTTAGTGTCTCTTGCATAAATCTGCATCTTAATCTTGATTAAACCATAATCTGTGTCTTGCATGTTAATGTTAAACTGTACAGTGAAGTACATTTATCTCAGGTTTCTGTCCTTGTTAGGGCTTTTAGTTTCTTAAAGAATAGAGATACAAGCGCTTCCAATCCCATTTCCCCCCAAATGACTTGTAGTGTCTATCATACTGCACACGGACATGCACACTCTGATACACACTTGTGCTGCACCTCTTAGGTTGCCCACCTCCCTGGCTGCCTAATGGGCCATAGGCTCTAATCTGGATGGCCGCGGTGCTCAGGAGAATGAGCAGAGCAAATAGAGAGAGCAGCTCATCAGGCCTGCGAGCCGCTGTGTCGGTAACCCCAGCTGTTAGAGAGACATCCGCCCATCGTTCAGAGATGAGGGAAGGAAACGGGATGCCTTCTAAGGCCGGGGTAATTTCCAGGGACTGACAGCAGATAGTTTCTCACAAACCTTTTTTTTCAACATCCATAATGTTCCTTCAGCTATTCAAGACTATTTGTTCTCCTGACTTTATTTATAGGTACCAGATTTATCACTGGTGTATTTCTTACTATTTGTTGCAGGTAATATAAGTAAACATACAATACATACAGAACCAATAGGAAGGGCAATTGGATACAGATGTGTTTGAAGTGCAAGTGTCCAACACCTTTTATGATTTGCAAATGTATATACCAGCTGTTTTCGACGAACAGTTGAATGATATTAGCGTATTGCAAGAAATAAAGACTCTTCTAATGTGCTCTTCTGCTTTCAAGACTTTAGATAAAAGGGATTGAAATACATAACAAACCCTAGAGTACACCACTGCACACATTATTTGCATAATCTCCCATGATTCCTGGACATTTTCTTTCATTAAAGGAGTTCTGAAAGATGTCTGGGAACAAATCCATCTCTGTTCTCCATTGTTTCTAAATGTGACGTACTTTACTAGAAACAGAGTATAATTTTCTCAGCAGAGTGCCATCAGCAGGCCACTTGTCTTGCCGTGAATGCTTATTATACAAGGAAACAATGTATGGTACTCAGCCAATCATGTTCAAGGTGCTAATGAGTAATGACGTTGTTGATAATAATCATGAAGCGCAATAAACATCATTATAACCCGTTGAACCATTTTTTGTATTTGGAGTGTTTGAGACAGGTTCTGTAATTACAGTCAGTGGTGATGCAAGGTGGCATTCAGCGACTTGACAGTTCTTGAAACCTCCCCCCGCTTTGCCCTCAACCCCAAAATTTCCATTAGTAATTGACAAATGGATGGATTAATGGTGTATAAAATGATCCATCCATCACAGGGGCTAAACGGGGTGAGAGAGCAGCACTCTGTCAGACATGCCTTTTTAGAGCCTGGTTCTCATGACCCCTGTGTAACTGGATACAGCAGTGGTTGTCTTTTATTGTTCCTTCTCTAAAATACCTATTTTTGGCACTAACATAAAAACTGTTTCTCTGGGCTTTTAAAGCGTGAGTTTGAACTAAAAAATAAAACTGGGTAGCAGAGCTTGAGGATGACAATGGCATTTACTAAACTGACAAGGAATTAACTTAATTTTAAGTCATTGAAAATAATCTATATAGGAACAATTGCCCATCACTTTTATTAAAAACTTAGACTAAATGCTAAATGCTGAATTGTATAGTGCCAATCATGCTGAATTTATAAATAATTTCTATTGAGTACCTAAAGGATTGGACAACACAGCCATTTTCACCCTAGTTTACGTTTTATTTGTGTTTTACAACAGACACACATTGCAGCTCAAAGCAGTTATTAAAGGAGCATATGGAAAATCATTGGTCAACAAAAGGAAAGCTGTGCTAGGCCCTCGGCTCCTGTGTGGCTCACACATGCTGCTACTAGGATGTCTGCACCTTAAGATTATCTATCCCTGCTTTTCGTACAGAAAGCCCCTACTATAGGCAAACCAAAGACATACATATAACATTTCTTTTGACACCATAGTGAGTAAGTTGTAGTGGATGGGTGGGTTTAAAGGCACCAGACTTTCATCCAGGAGAGCGCCTGTTGTGTCCTTTTTGAAACCAGAATGTATATATTATTCATATATAATAATATATTATTGTTATCTTCTGTAGTTATGTTATCTATATCATAATGTTCTCCTTCCTAAACCCAAGTAGTTTGCTATAGGGGCAGAAGTTTGTTTTGAAAAGACAAAGTGGAAATTGACAAAAAGTTACCTATAACTTCTTCAAAAAATACTGTACGCTTTTGTCGTCTTAGAACACCTTGGGATGAGCTGCAAAAAAGCATTTTGGTTACTAAACTGAACAAAGATATCTGTGTGTGTGTTTGTGTGTGGGGGGTGGGTGTGCAAACTATTATAATGTTTTAATAAATTTTTAATATTTACAACAAAGCTTTTATTTGTATTGTGGTTTTTACTTGGCAATTGCTCACAACCCCAGTATCAAATGTTTTAATATGTTCTACTACGGTGACTTTAATGAGACTGAGATGTGTTTGTTCCCAGAGATTTCCCAGAGCTTTGGTGTAATAATTTATTTGCATGCCCGAACATTGGATTATCTATCCTTAGCACTCCTGTGACCGCATGATTCAAAACGAGACACTGCAGTTAGTTTAATTATTTGGTAGCAGATGAAATAAGTGTCTTGGCCATGCTGCTGCAAAGTGTGACAAACGAAAAGGCTTTTGGGGATTCTTCATCATTTTGTCTTTGGGTATTAGATAAAATCATCCAGCCAAGAGGACGGCATCAATACTTCTACATCAGCACTGTTACACAGTGATTTGATGGATTCAGGGAGAATTTCTTGTCCCTTTTTAAGATGCCTGTCCATTCCTATAAGCCTTTTTTTTCAGCAAAATTCCAATAACCCGAGGGATTAGACTGACCCGTCCAACTCAGTTAAATCAATGGCGTCTGCGAGATAAACAATGACAAGGCAAAAATCTTCTGTCAGTCACGGACAGGTGCAAGTTTGTGTGTGTGTGCTCATGTCAGTGTGTTTGTGTGAGTGTGGCCCAGCATGTACATAGGCCTTCTAGTGCCAACATGCATGTGTGTGAAGTCAAGGCCCCACTAACAGCTAAGTGCTTCAGCCTGATACATAATGTATTAACAATGTGTCTGTGCTGCTGCCTGCCTCTGGATATAGAAAAGATAAAGTCATCACATAATCATAGAACCATGGGATAATCATTGTAAGTATTGTGTTAGAAGAATGACAATTACATCTCTTGGCATGCATTTGAATACTGCATATTTGTTTGCATACATGCTCTTTTTCTGTGTTCTGCAGGAACAAGTAGGACCTGACACATTGACATATTTGACATGGATAGGATTCATCTTAAAGTTCATGATATAGAGACATCAGATTTTGTGTAAGTTATGTGAGGAATGGGCTATTTTGGTTTATAGAAGCATTCAGACTGAAGAGCTGTCTCATTAGACGAATGCGTCATTTGTGAGGAAAACAAAGTACTTGTAAGTTACTTCACTGAGAAGGAAGATCAACATCAGACCACATACAATCTTTTAAGCCGCTTAAATGCACCTCTCGACGTGGGGGCCTATTAATTGCGAGCAGTCGCAGAATTTCCAGATGACCTTTGAGTTGAGTGATTTTGATAAGAAGACTTCATCCTGATCTTGTTAAAGCTTTTGGAAGTTTAATCGTATATAAACTTGAAATAATGTGTTCACTTCATAACAGAAAGTTTTAAAAGCAGATTTATAAGCAGTGATACATTTTGACAAGAAGGGAAGTAAACTAAGCATTGCCACAAAAATGCAAATACCAGAGACTGTAGAAGAACAAGTTTAGAGGTTATATCCAAAAAACTGAACGGCACAGGCAGTTTTGAAATTATAAATAGTGTATTTACACTTCAAATACTTTGAGACAGCCATTAAAACACATCTTCAGCAGGGGATCTTCACAAAGAAAGCTTCTGATTTGTTTCCAAAGCATGGCAGCTGTAGCATCTGATACCCGGCCAGCGCAGACCCAAGCATATGGGGGTCTGATCCCAGGTGAAATTGCATTGCGGACTCTAAATCCCTTTTTATTGTCACAGTAAACTCAAACAAATGGAGAAAGATTGTATGGTCCAAGATGTAGACATGAAATTGCCCCATATTTTTAGGAGCATGTGGCTATGAATTACATATTACGTTTTAAGCTGAGAGAACTTTAGCCCAAGTTTTGATTATCATAATTAAAATGCTGAATCTTTTAAACCACTTTAACATTATTGGCTTCATGGAGAATTTTGGGGGTCAGGCAGTCCAGGACTTTTAGGTGCATCTCAGTTTTCTTAGCTTCATTTTGCTTAACTTAACTGTTATCCAGCAAGTGTTTTTTTTTCCTAAAGGGCTAATGTTTAATTGTACAAAGCTGACAGTGTGTTAACTTCTTAGGATCAACATTACAAACTGAATCCATCATCAGTATGAACCATTACCATGCCTTTGTCCATTTCACAGTTTCCATGTTTCCCAGTCCAACCCCTTTTTACGGAATGAACAAGAGAGTGAATAATTACTTTGAGCTATTTTCTTCGTGTTAGCATTATAGCAGCTGACATGGTAATTGCATCCTTTCAAAGAGAGGGAAAGTATATGCGAAAAATGTAGGTACTCAGAAAGCTACTTCTTATTTAAGACCTCTTCACTTGCCTCCAGTCGGGCTCTCTGTCTGCAGCTGTCACACCATAATCATTCTCCCACAGCTGCACACACAGGAATACACAAATGCACGTTGAACCAAATCACAATAATTTTTGGTTTAGTTCAAGGCTAATTTTGTTGTTTGTGTTTCAAATTATACAGTATGAGCTACATCCAGTGTGTAGTTTATTTCATCCCATATCTAACCACGTTTTGGAAGTGCAGATATTGTAGTGGCAGAGACGGTTGTTAAGCCGAAGGCATATTCCTATAATTAGCAACATAATGGATAACAGTCTGGACTCTTCATTTCTCCACACCCTGCGGCTGTAGTGATGAAGCTGTTACCACTTCAATTAGACCAGTGATAACACACAGCAGTCTGTACTGTCTTACATCCTGGACCACAGTTAATGCCTGTTGTGAGATCTGGTGGCTTTTGACATGAATTTCCCGAGGATCAAGATATAAGTTAATATTTTTTAACAAGGCTCAGTTTTCAATGGATAACTTAATTAGCAGTAAACAATCAATGTTGATGTCTACAATTCCTGAATAAGGAGGGACAATCACATTGTGCAGGTCACTGTGCTGTTTTTCAAGTGATCAGACACAGATGCTCAGACCTGCAGACATCAGAACGAGCGGCACTCTTATGTGTTGCTTCCAGAGCAGCAGGCTTCCCTCAGCACTAGAGTTTGAGATAAAATGGTAAGTATGGCTTCTTAAGGATGGTAAATATGCAAACATGACCTTTTCTCCCGACAAAATTGATTAATTGGTGGTCTGCATGAATGGGTTTGATGAGAGCAGCCAAAAATATATCATAGATTTGTGATGACCAACATTTTGTTTTAAAGAACAGCTTGACAGACATATACGTATGCATGTAGTATACAGTATGCCCAAGACGAAATTGAAAGTGAATTCAGTCAATTATCTGTAAAAAAAATCTAATAATTCCCATCATTTTATGACCAAAACGTATTATATTTGTTGAAGTATCATGTTTTTTTAATTGTATTTATAATGTGTTTTGTATAATTCTCTATGTACGTACATACTGAAAAAAGAATAGGTATCCCATCATTGCTGTGGCTTGTGACCAATAAATAATAACATCTGAATTATTAGCAACAGTTGTATAAGCTTGTAGTTTGTTTAGTAGTTAATATGCCTGAAATGTATGTATCATAAGAAAGGCATTTTGATAATTCCTCACATTAACCAATGCTCCAGCTGCACGGTTTTCAGGCCTTTTTGGGAGACTGCACTGAATTCTCTCACAGTTAGAAACAGTTTTTCTCGCTGATACAATTAAGGTCTCAGTTTGGCATGCCCTCTCCCTTGAAAATATATTTATATTGACAATTTTTGATTATTTTATCATTATTTTTAATTAAGATCATTCAGGTTCAGGTTCATAAAAATATATATTTCATGAAAGAAATAAAAAGTTCATAATCGTTAATCTAATAAAAAAAATTAAAACACTTGCAATAATATAATACAACACGATATAATGCAAAACTAATAACAGTGACAATAGCATTGAAGTTGTTAATTACAAGGACTGGGATATAGCTAACCAGTTCTTAGCTATCATTTGAAAAAATAGCCATAAAGATTGAGTGTTATGCAACATATTTTAATAAGACTTTTTTTAAATTTAAATAATGAAAGAAGGTTAAAGAAAATGAATGTAAATCCCTCTTAAAATGGGCATGATAATCAAAACATTAAAGGAAGGAATTATAAACACTATTACAATTAGTCATGCAGCTGTTAAGTCCATAACGGTTATTTACTGACCCACTTCTGCATGACATTTGGTAATTCATAATCCTTTTAAACCACATGAGAGGGAGAAGCAATGTTTGTTTTATTTAAAATGTTCATAGTAAAATAATGTATCATAAAATTATACATCATCCGAAGTAAAACGGTTTAGATGATGGGTGTAAGAAGGAAAATCGAGCTCTACCCTGCAGTATGTCTGCTTTTAATAGAAAAGTATTGTACGCTGTTGTCACAATAGCATGGAGCTAAGGAAAGCAATTAGCCTGGCGATAATAGATGGAAGTCCCCCCCTTCAGTGTTTGACCTGGACTGTCATTCAGAGTGTGTGTGTGTGTGTGTGTGTGTGTGTGTGTGTGTGTGTGTGTGTGTGTGTGTGTGTGTGTGTGTGTGTGTGTGTGTGTGTGTGTGTGTGTGTGTGTGGGTTATTATTCTGTGCATATTGGTGGCCTCCGACCAGTCACATGGTTTCAAGCTGGATCACGGATAAACAGGTTTGTGTTTGGGTAGTCAGGATTCAGTTGGTTAAAGCAAGCAGCCAATAATCTTTCACTCTGTGGGCGTGTGCATGCATGTGTGTGTGTTTGAGCGAATCAAAAGGCCAAATGGACAATGTTGGACTAGGCTGGCAATCATCTGGTGCAGTGGACCAAAGGCATGTGTTGAGAATGACCTTGACTGTCCTAGTATCTGTAGTGGCTCCAACAGTGTCTGAGAAAAGCACAGCAACTCTTCATCACTGTGCTACACATGATAAATAACATATCTGCATGAGGTAAGATTTTCTTAAGGTGTTGCTGGAGAAATATGCAAACCTTGAAAGAAAGGCAATCTGATATACTGCTATCTGATACACTGCTATCAGCTTCATCACTGAGTCGTAAAACAAATGTCATTAAGGTCCGTATCTTGTGATTTATTTTCCATTAGAATTAAATCTGTCCTATATCAGAAAATAGTCAAACATTCACAAATCAATGTTGATGTTCACAGTCAAAGGTAAAAGGTTAATGTTATTTTCCTTTGCATGTGTTTTAGCACCATCCATCCATCCATCTTCTCCCGCTTATCCGTGGTCGGGTCGGGGAGGTAGCAGTTCCAGCAGAGAGCCCCAAACTTTCTTTTCCCTGGCCACATCAACCAGCTCTGACTGGGGGATCCCAAGGCGCTCCCAGGCCAGCGAAGAGATATAATCCCTCCACCTGGTTCTAGGTCTACCCCTTGGTCTCTTCCCGGCTGGACGTGCCTGGAACACCTCCCTAGGGAGGCGCCCAGGTGGCACCCTAACTAGGTGCCCTAACCACCTCAACTGGCTCCTTTCGACGCGAAGGAGAAGCGGTTCAACTCCGAGTCCCTCCCGGATGACCGAACTTCTCACCTTATCCCTAAGGGAGACACCAGCCACCCTGCGGAGAAAACCCATCTCGGCCGCTTGTACCCGCGATCTCGTTCTTTCGGTCATGACCCATCCTTCATGACCATAGGTGAGGGTAGGAACGAAAATGGCGCGGTAGACAGAGAGCTTTGCCTTCTGGCTCAGCTCCCTTTTCGTCACAACGGTGCGGTAAAGCGACTGCAGTACCGCTCCCGCTGCTCCGATTCTCCGACCCATCTCACGCTCCATTGTTCCCTCACTCGAGAACAAGACCCCGAGATACTTGAACTCC
>NW_011346325.1:34079-42841 GCF_000735185.1 Notothenia coriiceps | reverse complement strand
CAACAAAGTAACATATTTACCAACACATGTTCTACGCCACAACATACTTACATTTAAATGTGTGCTGCGCTGCGTCGGTTCAGCCATTCTCCGCAAGGGTTTTTGAAAATGGTCCGTGCGCAAAGCATTGTGGGGATTTGAAGGAGCCATGTGCAGCCTCGAAATTACCCCCAAACCAAGGACGTGGCCTCGGTGGAATTCCAAGTATGCTGGAGATTGGAACAGTCCTTCGGCGGCACTCGATGACGTAGTATCCTTGAAATATTGGCTTGGAAACCAGTTTCCTCGAGATTGAGAAACGGCCTTTGCGTCCTTGAAATCCCCACAATGCTTTGCGCACGGACCAATTTCAAAAACCCTTGCGGAGAATGGCTGAACCGATGCAGCACACATTTAAATGTAAGTATAGTGGCGTAGAACATGTGTTGGTAAATAATATGTTACTTTGTTAACTTTGTTTGTTATCACCAAAAATGTGCTCCGTGAAAATAAATCAAGTTCATAATTAGATAGACATCGTGAGGTATTTATTTTCGGTACAGTTTATGTTGAAACCGTTAGAGAGAGTGGCACACTTGTTAGCCTGTTCCATTCTTCTTCGTTTTCCGAAGCCGTGGCTTGGAAGCATACTTGCTTCGTTTCTGAAGGAAGTGACTTGGAAGTACGCGATTACCAAGCCAGCATCCTCGCGATTGATTGATTGATCTGCAGCAGCTTTACTCGACATTGAGAAACGGCCAAAGCCTTGTGATGAAAATAGCCAGTTAGGTTTCGTTTCTATGGTTACCTCCCTTGCTAGCTTGTGCTGCTACCTGCTACATACAGCTCTCCATAGAAACACAATGCCAACGCCAGCTTTAGACATGCACCTTTGCACTATCGCTTGTTTCACAAAGAGCAGTTAAACACAAGGATAGTACAAAAACAAAAGTTGATGCAGCAAAACCAGAGATACTTTATCATCATCCTATTTATCTCATGCATTTGAACTGGTTCTCAAAACCTACCGCCAACATTACCCACAATGCAACTCAATCACCTACAGTTGGGTCAGAGCTTTGGGCGTGTTATGCTAGGAATAAATGTAGCCTCAAACGGCCGCCAGATTTGTTTTCCCATTATCAATAGACTTGGATTGATATAGAATTATGATATTGCAGTTTTTTTAATCAGTCAGGACTTTATTCAGGGTATTTTCTTGACGGTAAACAGTTTTATTAGCTCAGCATTTATCAGGCTGTGAATTTGGTTCCTGATTAAACTGAGAATAAGTTACTGAAATGCAGGCTTTTATACTAATTAATTGCCTCTAATTATCAATTTCCCAGGCGTTTTGCGGTATTAACTTTCAGGTGCGTTTTTGCCCTGAACCCCTATTAATTTCTGACCCCGGCATGTACAGTATCACTTACACCGTGGGTGCCACAGACACGACACAAATTATCCAGCTTTCCCCTCTTCAACCCCCCCCTCCTCTGTCCACAGAGCTGGCTGTGTAACATCAGCGTGTAACCTCTCAAAACCTTTCTGTGGTATATTAACACTGGTTTGCAAAGCAATTTCTGGACTCTGGGTGAAGACTAAAGGTGAGGCAGCATATAAAATAATGTGATTCCTGTGGCGCCAGGGGCCCCCACCACGTTTCGATTTCTGCTCTAATGAGGGGTACCTGCCGGGTGTTGGGGTCTGAGACAGGCCCTCATTAACCCTGGAATGAGGCCATTAAGGCCACAGAAACCTCTATCTGCCACTGCAAGAGCATACAAAGATGTGGGAAAGGGGGGACAATAGCTTTAATTAAATCAGAGGAATACGGCTTTCATAACCCGTGCTAATGTATTCACATTCGTCAAAAGGCAAAGAACGAGAGACTGTCAGTGAGAAATGGTGAAATGGTATTATAATGAGCAGAGACTCAAAGGCATGGGGTTGAAGATGAGCGTATGTTTTTCATGCATATTTCCAATTTTTTTAAAGAGGTTTCTTCACTATCTAAGTTCTAAATGTAACGCTGCATGACACTGTCATAATGTAGATTATATAGGATATATGACCATTGATCATTTTGGATGTAATCATCTAGCTGTCACAAACACCAGATGTATCCAATATTTGTGGATGTGTTACTGATGCCCCTCTAAGAAACACTAAATGGCATTTTTGATAACTCTCACTAACTATATTACATATTTTATATAACTTTCACTATTAACCTGTTCTATTAGCCTCGGCCTGAAAATGTGTTAGCTTTTATATTTTCATTGCCATTTTCAAAAAGCTAAAACATGGCCCTAAAGGGTTCTGAAACAAAATGTGTGTCTAGTCTACTTTTGTCAACATCATTCTTTTGATAAAGGTTAAAGCGTGATTATTATGTAAGGCAAAGACAACATGTTATTAAAGGTGTTAGCTAGAAAAGCCACACTGGAGTTGGAGTTGTTGAAAGGTTGACAACAAATCCTTGTTTTATGATGTTTGTCATTTTGTTTTTTTTACAACCATCTGGCAGTTCTGTCTGAATATACAATCATCTATCTCACATCATATTGTTCATGGTTAGGAATATTGCTCTTGACGTCAGATCGCATGACTCTTATAGCGGCCATATTAGCTCCCAACAAACAAAAACATTTTTGATTAAATTTTTCCTGTTGCAAATTAGAAAAACCTACCTCATTCTACTACAATTGCTATTGTTCTCTTCTGTCATGTCTTTTTCATGTGTAGCATAATGGACTGGAACCAACTGAATTCTTCGGTAACCCTTTGTTGCTTACTGACACTAAGTGATCCTTGAAAAACCCCAGTCTTTTCCAACGCTATAGAACCTCCTGTTATGTATGCATTACATTACCTTTTGTACTTTATTTTCTGCTATAAATATTTCCGGGCTTTTATTTACATATTCTTATTTCAAAGCTGACAGCTGCTTAAAGAATGTAGCATGAAGACGTCAAAAATATATTTTGTATCTAAATACATCACTAGCCTGGGGTTAAGCATCATTTAAAACAATAGCCATCATCTGTCTAGGACCTCTTCAAGTGGATGTTCATAAAATAAAACAAATTACATTATTTACTATTGATTAATCCATTACAATCCATAACTACAGTCCATATTTCATCAAAATTGACCATCTGCCTATAGTTGGGGGGTAATTTCGCCCTGTTTCTAAGATAGATTGAGATTCTGATCCAGTTAGCATCGGGGTCGAAAGGCATCTCATCACTCCTCCTCCTTCTCTGGTTGTTTTCCCGTGACCACTGGCTTCCTCAAAGAGCTAGTGAAAATCCAGTTGGCATCCCAAGTGTAGCGTGAACGAAAGGATGTGCTGACATTCAGAGTATTCGTCATGTAGGCTCCCGCATTGAAATTGTCACCCAAATATCTGTGCTCCAATAAGTTTGACCTGGCCTCTGACCAGCGGCCACGGAGACGAGGAGACAAAGGAGCGTGTAGATGAAAGGAAGATAACTGAGAAGTATTTATGATGAATATCATAAGTACTTTCTTCATTTCTTCCAAGGTAGACATATGGTTTTGATGAATAACGTGTTATAATGAATGATCTGCTCACCCTGGTTCAGACAGTACGGGGTGCAGGATGACCTGTGGTGCTCTGCTTGGAGGAGCTTCTGGAGCAACATCTGGGGAAATTAGAGTAACATACTGTATATCAAACAAACAGGTTAGAACAAAGCGATGCATCTTTTTGTTGAATAACGAGACACCTTTAGAAAGTATTTGAACAGTTGATGTCCCAACTGAAGTTATGGGAGCACAATGAAACACACCGCTACTAAATATAAAATGATGTAATAATTGATTTCCTCAATGTTTTAATGGCGTTTTTATTAAACCACTAGCAACTGCCATATAGATGAAAGCAACTAAGGAGTGAACCACATTTAGAAAGTGAGACTGTTTGTATTCAATTAGGGTTGTGAAAAAAGTCAAAAATACTTTATTGATATTTTACTAAGACTTTACTGAGTGCAACTGCTTAGTTAATTTTTCTTTTTTAAAGGAAGTGATTGAATTCAGCTATAGGTGAGGTGTATGTACCTCCATCTTAAAATAGATAAGTCTGCATTAAAAGGGGTTCCGGCTTAATAGCAATTGATACATTTAAAAGTTTCACTCCCAGGAAACATATTTTAGAGCAACAAACATTTGACTTTGATTCAAATGCCCGCATTGCCACATTTCCACAAACTGTATGTCCAAGTTTTTCGAGGCCTTTGTAAACCCAGATTCTCCTTATTTAAAAAAAAAACTGTGTTAACATGGTAAAAACATGATCAAATCCACCGCAGCATATCTTTTCCCTGGGGTGAAAGCAGCAAAGAAAAGTCAATTCCCACACATTGTTTGAAGATTTCAATTAGAGAACACCAAAATCATATCATGATACATTGGGAATATATTTTTGCATTTATGGCAATTCATCACTGAAGCAATTTCAAATCACTTAGTGCTGACAGTGTGCTGGAATTCAACACGTTTTGTTTCTTTTCTTTGCACCTGGTGTGCAGTTTGCAGAAGAGAAAAGGTTAGCTGCACAAAGGAATGCTCACATTCTCCTAACCCTTTTGTATTGGAGTCAGACGTTCTAGACATAATGTGTATGGAAATATCAATAAGCTTAGAAAAGTCTTCACAGTGGGAATACAATCCTGAGAAATACAATATATGTGTCGAAATGTGATATCCCTTCAGAGTATGCGTCTTCAAAGCATGTAGAAAGATTTGTATTTAATTTGATCACCATGAAAGCATGTAGAGCATACTGTGTGTCATCTCTTCAGAGAAAGAAAGAGCAGGTTACCTTCTGTTAGCTTTATCATGGAAGCATTCATTTTGAACATGTCGTCCTACATGTTCAAAATGAATGCTTCCATGATAGTGAGGTCAGATTTGATGTGGCATCTACCTTTTAAAGACATGCCATGCTTTCAGCCCGTGTTGGCACAGTGTGAGCCACCAAAAAAACATTCCCTTTGTGGCACGGTGCATTAGTAGCTGGCACGTGACCTCAAATTGAGAAGGATGTGGTTTTGTTTTCCGTGTGATGCCTGCATGGATTTTTTTAATGGATTTACTTCAAAGACCAGCAAGCCAGAAGGATTGGAGGCTCTATGTCCAATGGTGTGATTCTTTGCCAGCCGCTGTGTTTGTGGCCCCTGTGACAGACTGACTGAAGGGTATTCCTTCTTTCCACCAAAAATGTACGTTGGAATATGCTCAAGCGACACTTAGATTTAGCGCTTGTGTAAATGTGATGGATGAATACATGAATCCCTGGGAGGCTTTTTGTCATTGTGTTTTTCATTTTCTTATCAAAACAAAAGAGCCTGCATTTACAGTCAATTGAATTCGACTTGAATATAGCTACACTTACAGCGTAATGGTTTTTAGATTGACGGGACTAACAGTAAGTGGTAGTGTTCGACTGTGTTGTTATGCAGCTCATAAAGGTAGCTGCTGTGATTTAGATGAAAACAGACAGTGTGGCTACAATAATAAGATCCAGGGTGCTGTATATTCATTTGTTTCCAAAAACCCTGTCTCGCCAGATCTCAATTACACCTCGTTCTATTCCTCACACCACTCCAGGTTGTCTGGGCTATAATAGGCTGCCAAATGAGCAACGACTGTGTGGTCCCAGTGTGGGCAAAGGAAAAGAGTCAGGGCATTGACAAGTCATTAGGAGGCCCAAATGAGACAACCAACAAGTGGGTGTATGGGGACGACAGTCTTAAAGCAGGCCATGGTGACGAGATGAAAATCAGCACCAACATCAAAGGAGTCCTCCTCCTCCATACTCTTCCTGGGCTGCTTCTAGGGTATTATGGGTAGGGGCAATGAACAATTACGAGGTACTTACCGGGAAAGATGAACTGTTGTTTGTACTTGAAATAACTGGAGCCTGCGGAAAGAAAACAAAAGGAGAGCTGGAGTGATGTGGATTTACAAATCTTACAAGATTGATTGTTGATTCAGTATTTACACAATTAGTCCATATGCAGATAATAAAACAAGGTGTTGCTAGAATTTAAACATATGTTGCTCAAATATTAATTTATGATTACTAACCCTTTTAACTCTTGTCTTTTATAATCATTTTTTTCTTCCTTTATTGACAGGCTTTAAGCAAAGTAACTACATGTATACATCACAATATTGTAATTTTCAGATACATTTGGCAACCTAAACTTTTATTGGTTTACATGTAAGTGGTATGTTTACATGATTGGTTTCATGAAAATTAAGCACGTTTACTTTTTTAGCAACGCAACCAACATGATTTTGTTGAAGGCAATGTCAATCTGTTGGTCATTTTTGTCCAGAACGTAATATCTCAACAATGATTGGATGGATGTTATTAGATTTGAATCAGATGGTCATGGTTCTGTGACAGTGTATCTTACTGACTTTGGCAACCCCCTTTCTTCTAGAACTACCATAAGTTGGACCTTTTTGGTTTTAGGTGAAAAGCATTATCAATTGGTAGATGAATTGTGGGGAATGTGGTGCACACACTAATCTTTACCACAAAAATGAATAATATGTAAACAAATAAAGACTTATGGTGCCCAGCTTGACTTTCTATATAGCGCTTTAATAGGTCAAAATGTGTCCTTTTCTTTTTTTTCCTTTGCTTTTTATTAGCGACAAACCACTTAAGTACTCAAATTATTAAGTAAAAGTAGCAATTCTCAATTAGAAGTCAAAGTCAAGCATTCAGCATTTAACTTTAGTCTATTATCTTATAGTTTCAACCACAAATCTGCTAAATTACATAAATCACATTTCTATCAGCTTCAGAACTGATAGAGGGGGAAATTGGTGTGCATTGTTTCATGTATTGTTTCCCATGTAAAATATTTGAATATCTCTATATTTATAGGTACTCTGATTGTGATACCTGTCAAGTTGAACTGTTTCTGTTGCCGTGCCGACTGTGGGGAGGGATGCAGGGGCGAGGGGGGCGTGGCACTGCTGGGCAGAGGCGGAGCCGGGGAGGACGGGGTGGAGGAGGTGGTGGAGGACGGGTTACTGCTGGAGTCTGGCTGATACGGGATAGGGATGTGATCCTGGGAAGAGACAGGAAAGAGAAACGTGGTTATTTCTCGTACATTTTTGTTTGCTTAATACAAAGTGCTTGCGCTCAACTTTATTATACATACCACAAGTTTCTAGATTGATTTTCCTCCTTCCAGGCAGCACTTGGCTTTCATTATTATCAGTACAATATAAAAATCAACTTGCATAGACGTGCAATTGGCCCAGACAGAGGTAATCCATCACAATGAGCAATATGCTGCCTTTACTTTTCTGACAAAGACATCTTACCATTGTGTATAAAACAGGAAGCCTTTGTTTAAAACTCCCTTCAGTGGTGCATTCAATGATCCTCCAACATAGCCACGAATTAAGTTTGCTAACACTCAATCAGTTCTTCAGCTGAAGATGTAACTTGTGAATAAGTCTATTCGTCACCAAAGACATTTTATGAATACAAACACTGTCTGGACTCCACCCAAATTATATTTTTTTAAAATGGGTCAATAATAACTTCATAATGGATTCTAATAAGCCAAATCAGGTTTTTGTGCCACTTTTTACAACAATCAATAGCATTATTAGTTGTATTTAACACACCTGTCGGGATTGTACCGAATCTGATGAAAAAGCACTTTATTCATTACATAGTCTGAACATTCAAACCAAAAGAAAACATCAACGTTTTTTGCTGTTGTCAAATGTACAAACAACTCTTTCGTCCAGCAGCCCACCCTAAAATCTCAGCCAGAAGGGTATCCTTGAATTTTAGAGGTTTTAAAATGACTCTAGCTTGCAATGGAATGACAGAATGACTGCTAAAAAAATGTTTACCATTTGATTATATTTTATTTTTCTTAAAGGTGGGGTCGGTAATTTTGGAGAAACCAGCTCGAGTGCGCTAGAATTAGAAAATATACAGCCAGAAAAAATCTGCCACTTCCTTACAGAGCCCCTGCTCCAAAACATACGAACACGCACATGACCAATGAGGGCACGAGATAAGTTTGTGCACAGATGGAAGGCTGACAGGCAGGTAGGCCATCCAGTTATTTTAGCCGGGCCGGCTCAGATGATTGGTCGTGCTTTTTACAGTATTACGGGTTCCACAGATTACATGTTTTTATGGATTTGTTGTCAAAGCACTTAAGATATTCATTGCTATCGGGATGTTAAGAGCATTCCATGGAATATAACAAAAAGTGTATCTCGAGCCGGTTTCTCAAACTTACCTACCCACCTTTAATTGGATAGTACAGTGTAAGTCTTACTAATAGTCCTGTTGTTCTGTTGTTTTACTCCTGTAAGGTTTGCTGTAGTGTTAAACTGAACTTTATTTTATTACCACGACACCAGGTGTCATAAATCAACGTGGTTGGAATACATGAGAAATACTTTAATGCTGGTTTCACTATCAAACATTTCCACCAGCAAGTGTAATTAAACGTTTAGAAGCAGAGAATTAAAGTTTTAAATGAATGGTTTGAACTAAAAGTATTTCCATATATATCCCCACAAACATTTGCGTGCAAATAAACTCACACACAGCCATTTACATGTTTTATTCATGCATAATGTGAACTGGCATTTGCTTTAGTTGTTTACCTCTACCTCTACACACACACTATCTTGTCTTATTTAGATTATAAGGGCAGTCACTTACACCCTTACACCACCCGTTTTTTTTATTATGC
>NW_011346325.1:5463-32698 GCF_000735185.1 Notothenia coriiceps | reverse complement strand
GTGTGCCTTGGCAGTCTGGGGCAGAAAAGGACAAAAGAATCTCAATTCTGATAGCAGTTAATGGAATTTGTTTCAGTGCTGTCTGTATCAGTATAGGCAGTGCATGACACAGTCACATTACTCAAACCTAAGTGGCTTAATTAATAAGATAACCTTTTATCTGTGAAAGCCAGCAAATACTCTTTCATGTTTTAAATGGGGACTTGACTGAAATAAATGGTCTTTTCAGTAGCTTTAAGGTCCAAAGCAAACATATGATTAACGATGAAGGCAGAATACATGTACTCTTTTAATATCCACAAAACAGCAACACATTTTAAAGCCACATTGAAAGAACTGAAATATTGACTTTGATTATCTGTATTATGTCGACATATTTCACATGAGTTCAGTTGAAACCAATAACATTAAGTTTAAACAGGTTTAAATACAGTTATGTGACATTTGTTGACATAATTCACTCAATTAAAGTCCACGTTAGAGTTTTTTCTGGTTTAGTACGGCCAGTGCCCACCTATATACATATTTGTTGAAAAGATCAGTGTTGGGCAAGTCTGTTGAGTGTGTTCATAAACATGTGTTAGCTAAATTACGATGGAAAGACAGGGGTGGAGTTTTGGTTCATGCTCTGCAGCCAATCTTAATCAAACTGAAAAGAAGCTGACTTCCAAAAAGATCAAAGTAACACAGTGGGATATTATAGGTGGGGTAGGTAAGTTTGAGAAACCGGCTCGAGATACACTTTTTGTTATATTCCATCCAGCCCGGCTAAAATAACTGGATGGCCTACCTGCCTGTCAGCCTTCCATCTGTGCACAAACTTATATCGTGCCCTCATTGGTCATGTGCACATTCATGTGTGTTAGAGGAGGGGCTCTGTAAAGAAGTGGCAGATTTTTTCCGGCTGTGTATTTTCAAATTCTAGCGCACTCGAGCTGGTTTCTCCAAAATTACCTACCCCACCTTTAATAACTCAAATTTCATTACTGACTTTTAAATAAAAAAATCATCAACATTTGGCCACAGGATAGCTCAGTTGTAAGAACTGGTGTCCTAAGTAAGCAGGTACAAGCACACTGAAATAGGCAATATCTTCACCTCTATCTCCCCCTGTCAACCCTGCATCTCCGATAAACACCTGGCTTAGGAAGACTGAGAAAAAATCTTGGTTAACAGTGGCAAATCAAAAATGATCTGAGAAGGTTATCACCATTAATTTGGAGGAAATTGTGTGTGGAGCAAATATTAAAATAAATACCTTTGAGGGATTCTCGTCCTCCTCGTTGTATGATCAATAAATGGCAAGGTGGGGCTTCTTTGGTGCATTTGTTGTGGCACTTCAGCCTGCATGCATACACAAGAAGGACAGGGCATTCTATTAGTGTTTGTCATGTTGTTCATAGTTTAGTTTATTTACACAACTTATGCAAATTGGGTGCATTATCATGAAACAACAAATATTAATTTATTCAACTGAGATCAAAACAAAAAGGTTCATAAACACGTTTCACCTTCAAAAAAAAATCAACCAAAAAAAAACACATCAACACTAATTTCATAAATCCCAGATATGATTATCTGTAATGAGGCTCAAATCACTACTATTGTTTGAATAAAACTAAGTACTTACTTGCAGTTTTTACATTTCAGTCCAAACAACATTCCCTTTCCACATACTATGCATGTCTGGGACATCCAATACTTGGTTGAAAACCTACAAGCAAAAGAAAAGAGTGAGATAGACAATTTAAGGAACATCAGGACATGTGGATTAACGTGAGAAAACACGGCTTCTGACCTTTAAGCCTTTCATAACATTCTCTCATTCTGACGGAACACATTACCTGCGTAACCTTCCTGAGAGGATAAAAAATTGCCAGAAGAAAGTAGTTTTGCTTCTACTTGAGTGTTTACCTTCTTAGCTCCCTCACCTGCTGATTTCATTTTGGGCCCCCCATTTCATTTTCATCTTTCGGTAACCCTGTGTGAATTAACATCTCAGGCAGTCACTCTGCTGCGCGGGGCCTAGGCCATGGGGTTTACAGTACATCAATGCAACAACCAGTCTGAGAGATGGGAGCGAAGGAAAATAGCATCGCTAAAGGTTCCAACACACTTACTTCTCAAACAAACAAATCCACAAAGTGCTCCGCAGTTTCGACCAATTCCCTGCACAGACCATCCGAGTGGTACGAGCACGTATGTGGCTATTGGCTGTATTTACTGATGTGACGCCTGGATGTAAGCAGTGCTGCTGGCTGGCTAATGGCTGGTGACTAATGTAGTTTGACAGAAACCAAATCTCTTTATTAGGCCCTTCTTCGCCTCAATTGAGTAGCACAACTCAATCCAACCCCCTCTGATTTTTTAGTAGACTCCGCTGTCAGATATGAAAGATGAAGTGACATTAAGGGCCGATTTTGCATAAAGAAGTATTCATTCAGCACATTGGATACCCCAAAGCCAAAGTAGTGCATTGTGTAGCAAAGACGCAAATGCACTTATCGCAACAGGTTAACAATACGATCAAGTTGTAAATATGCAAATCGGCACGTCTAGTAGATGCTGGATGGAGTAATTGCTTTTCTCTTAAAACCAGCATTAATATTCAAATAACGGCTTCATAAATTACATTTGCTCTCAGTTTGCCTGGGATGAGGTTCTCGTTCCATATCGATGAATTTCAGCTGGCAAAACACCCACGTTCTGGAGGTGGCTGAGATCCCACAACTAATGCGATATTGTTTTACTTTTTAGATCACTAGCGTTCGGAGTCAAGCAGGGGGAGAGAAAAAGAGAGGGACGGATGAGAATTGAGAGTTATGCAAGGGGGCCATCTTTTTTTTAATTGGACTGACATTCTATTACAGATGAACAAGTACAAAAACACACTCACACACACTCTTTCCTTTAGACCTACCTGTGTTTTATTGAGTTTCCCAGATCTCTTCGTGGAATCTGTGGGGACCAGCGAGGCACTGAGAGAGTGTCTGGAGCGGAAGAAATAAGAGAAAGGAAAGGTCGTTATGTTATTATTTTTGTCCAATGTTAATATTGACTGAATATTCTTCAAAATTGACAACATTTCTAGTATCAAACAACATTTTCTAGCAACAAAGGGACTTTCTGGTGTCAAACTTAATCAGCTGTTTCAATATCATTCTCACAGTTAGTCATGACTCACTATCAACTCATCACTGTAAACGAGCCTTTGTCCTTATTGTCAAGAACGCACATGGACTGTTGGATAGGTATTGTAATGGTTGGATGGACATCAATAATAATATAATCAGTGCATTATAAAGACAACACAGCTTCCAGCATGAGCTGACAACACCATACAGGTATCTCATTTGTACCTGTATTGCATTGTGAGAGATTCTAGCCTCAAAAGGTTTCCACTACAAAACATTACGCTTGGTCCATTAGTACTGACAATGACTGAGCAGCCCAATACATTTGTGCGCAACCTCCTAATACAGGGACAGAATGGCAGCCTACACAGCGTGGCCTGTGAAGGCGGCTGGAGGTGGTGGATATGCATTGAGATGATAGGGCGCTCTAATGATGTGCCAGGTCAAAAAGAGCCCAGGATATAACGTAATGTGCATCATGCAGGATCAAAAATAATACCTCATATAGGGTTTTAGAGGCCTATTTAGGTTATATTCCGTCACACTATTTACAATCTAGAGATAAATGCAGTCATCCTCAAAATAACATGGAAAAGGAAGAGGTATCTATACAAAAATTCACAAAACCAACTGATACAAAATGTTTCTTTGTACAGTATAATAAGAATAGTATACCCTATACCACAGTACATCTTGAAAAGTAGCGTAAAACTAACACTTTGTAACATTATGCACACCTCTAATAGAATATTTGCAGGTAAACAAAAAAAAAAAGAGAAGAGAGCATGACGAGACAAATCAGGAGTTATGGCGCAAAAAGAGAATCTGTTAAATGTAACCAGAGCACAGCTTCATTACATAAACCGGCCCAACTATGTGGTATTTATTCATTACAGGAACATACAATCACCCTTTAGTACATTATCATGTAATTATTACAGAAATGCATGTTCCTTATTATTATGACTGTTCCAACAATGCAGAATTAGTCCTCCCTAAGAACCGTATGTGTAAAGTCAGCACCCTTTCCCTTTAAGGTAAATTACATGTGCATTTCTTATATTTTAAGATTAAAAAGGTTTTACATAGATGGATAACCATGCACCAACTCCATGAGATTCATTAGCGTCCACGTCAAATGTCCCATCCCTTCTTCTTGGCTGAGTCACAGATGTGTAATAATTGATTGATATTCTGGTTACCTTGGTGCGGTCTTTTAGATGAGTAGTATGTCACTTTTAAGCTGAAAAGGAATGACAGGAAGATTGGAGTATAGGAGACTTTCGATTTTTTTACATGGGCAGACGGCGGAGATGAACAATAGATTAAATCAGGAAATTGTGCGGAAAAAAGCGACCTAGAAGCCCCTCCTCAATGCTTCAAACTCCTAATTCCTTGAAATGGATGTGTGGGCTGAGGTGTGCATTGAGATCGATCTCCATATGAAAGGACAGAAGAAAATTCACTTCAGTCAGGCCGATAGGATGAAGAGTTCCAAACTCATTTCAGCTCGATATGCAACAATATCGCCCAAAAGAGGGAATCATCTATGAATTTGAGAACGTCTTTTTCAATCATCATATTCATAGGCTCTTTATTATATATTTTTTTATTTGAAAGTAAACAGAAAAGACAGGCAGATTCACAGTTGAGATGCTAATGTTCCTCCGAGAAGAGTCTTGGAAACGTGTCGATTCGAGTCTTTGAAAATCGTTTCAGAGACAGATTTCCTCAGGAGGCGGAAGAACTCTCACCAGTTGAATTGATTCAAAGTCCAGAGAAAGGTATCCAATCATAAACTCAACTTGCCGATCAAGAAGCATTGTTTTTATAAGTTAAAGTTCATGGCCTCTATGGTTTAGATACTTGGCTGATTTCCTGCAGTGTATTTTGCAGCTACACACTAGTGGCTACACTACAGTAGAACAAAGAGCACTTTTTAAAATCATTTTTGAGCTGGTAAGGGTCTCAATCAATCCTATTAATTGATAACAAGGCCACAAGTCATTGGCAGTGCTAATCTCATGGCCCCGGTGCTGTATAGCATTTCCTTGTTCCTGAAGAACACCCTTCCTCCCTTTCCTCCCCCAGCCTCTCCAGAGGCCCAGTGTCTTCTCTCCGCACTCCGATGCATCGCTCAATTACACTCAATCAACCTGATAACTCAATACAGAGGGGAAACTGACATCATCTGCTTCTTGTCGGCCTTGTTGGCGACTGGCAGATGATTTGACTTGTCAGCTGCGTGGTCAGGGCTGTTTATCATCGTGCGTGTTTGCTGTTGATGTCGCTGTCTGTCTTCAGTGCCACTCATTCATGATCCTATCATCTCTCACAGAACGGGGGAGTGTAGTTTAATGTCAGTAAGTGTTCATGACAACAAAATCAACAGAACCATAAACGCTTGAGATATAACAGAAACCTTCAGATGTATTTTTATGTGTAGATTTTGGGCTTGGAAGAATTGCCCTCATTTAAATGTTTGTTATATGTGTTATGTCCGTCCTTTAGAGGTAAAGTAGTGTTTAGTTGCAGTGGTGGAGTCCACCAGTCACGTGCTAAACTCAGATTGCGTAACTGTAAAAACAGTGCATTTATGTAAGTCAATTATAATCGACGCACTATTGACTGTTATGTACAGGGTATTGCATATTGGCAAAACAAAGGCCAGAGTGTGAGCAATATCCAATGAGACAAGATAAAATGCAACTGCAATAAAACCTTTGATTCAGCAATCAGAGATACAACGATAACAGTCAAGTAATGTGAACCAAAGCCAAAGTTGAAGCAAAAACAATGGAAAGAACATGGAGGAATAGCCCCATGCAGGCAATAAGAAAAGTGAGGTAAGAGCTTTTTACATGATACATAACATTTCAATTAAGTTAGCTGTATTTAGGTGGATTTTTCTTTTCTTTTATTGGGCTAAATTGACGTTCTTGGTTTAAGGATTAACATATCTTTTTTTGTTTTTAATGTTTTATGTCCATCCCTTAAAATCTAGTAGTGTTTTCAATGTTCCTGTTCCTGCGCAGAATCCAGATTGTTTAAAAATGTCACACATCTAAAGTTAAGTGCATTATAAACGCAATCATTCAACTATGAAACAAACAACAAAAATCTCATTTTGGATTTACATTTTTTGCAAAAGACTTGAGGAAAAAGAGCTGCCAAAGCAACTTTGTACATAAAAAGATGCACACGACTTTTCCAACTTCTCCACAAGATAAACAACCTTTACTCTTGCTTTGTAGAAGTCTGCTTGTGGCATGCGCAGCAGGAAATCCCAATGCAGGTGCAATTATTTTGACTGACATCTCTATTAAAACCATTTGAGAAAAAACAGCTAGTCTTCTGATGAATTGCTGACAGCTGCTCAAGGAGTGTTTGCAGGAGCACTAAGACCCACTTCCTGCAACCATGGTAACCACATGTGTTTCCAAATCAACCACAACTGAAATATCAAGTAGTACAACTTTTACATCTCGGGATCCTGTTGATGTGTGTTTTTTGTTAATAAATCTAATGAAAAAAGTCTAATTTTCAAAGTGTGTGCGTGTGTGTGCGTGTGTGTGTGTGTGTGTGTGTGTGTGTGTGTGTGTGTGTGTGTGTGTGTGTGTGTGTGTGAGAGAGACATATGAGCCTGCAGGAGCTGAGGAACCCTCAAGGCGCCAGACAACAGTGTCCTCCTCCATCTTCTCTGTTTGGCCTCAGACTAATTAAGCCGAGGCCTTCCTTTCCCCTCCTCCACCGACCGGTCACATGACACACAGCAGACCATGGGGTTGAGTGTGCTGTCTCTGTGTGTGTGTGTGTGTGTGTGTGTGTGTGTGTGTGTGTGTGTGTGTGTGTGTGTGTGTGTGTGTGTGTGCGTGCGTGCGTGCGTGCGTGCGTGCGTGCGTGCGTGCGTGCGTGCGTGCGTGCGTGCGTGCGTGTGTGCGCAAGACACTACTTGAGTCTAGGAGCCTATTTAGAACAAAATATAGTTTATTTGTTGTGGAGTGAGATGCCTCTCCAAGTGATTAACTGAGCGCTGAACACTGCTACTCCCCACGGAGAGGACATTTCTACTGTGGGTAAAAAAATAAAACTGTGGAGCATGTGACAATCAATTCAACGTAAAATACATACATGGGGTAATCTCATTATTCTAATTCTCAGCGCTGTCACCAATTCATCTCTACTACACCTACTACTTATTATGAGAATCATCAAGTTCAGAGTGGTTTGGATAAAAGCTTCAATTAAATGCAATCAACAGCTTAACTAACACGGTATCATAAGGAGATAATGAAAAGCTTTAAAGGATGATACCAAACAATTTTAGCACAAAACAACACAATATGGCAAAGAGAAGCTGCAGCCTGTGTAACTAGATGAGAGTCTGACATTATGGTATATACAGTGGACTGTGCAGAGCAGCAGAAGAAGTGAACAGGACTGTAAAAAAGTGTGTGGGTGTTTGCTGCACAGTGTGCTGCATTATAGCACATGAGTGTTATTTGAGCGATATATTACAGGCTGTTGCTCCGCATATCCTCATCGTTTCTCATCCATGCATTAAATGCGTTTCCACCAGGTGAAAGTACTCAACTGAAAAAGTATCTGTTTGGACAGGCAGCCAAAAATGCACAAAGAGCATAGTGGGAATAGAAGAGTTTGGCGTTTTTATCTGACCGAATGTGAGAAAAAACCCACCTCAGATGAACAAGAGACAAAGCCAGGTTGCTCAGTTGCTATGGCAACAGCTACACGCCAATCAGCTTTTTTTTCAGACTATTGTGCTGTCATACAAATAACACCACACACACAAATCATGTTATAAACAGCAATCACAGGGATAGAACAAAATATCAATTTCCTTAGCTGTAACTAGTGTGGCCCTTATCGATGCTAGGGTTCTCTAAGACTGGAGGTTTAAGTGTGCCAGGGCGACAGAGGGATGGGAGAACAGATGATGCCTCGAGGCTTGGCATTGCTTGGAAGTGTATTCCTCAACCTAAGAACTCAAATGGCTCGGGGCATGCAGACGGGCTACAGACTGCAGGTTTTGGTGGTCAAGTCATTCTGACCATATGGAGGGCTTTCAGGTGTTGTAGGGCACCGTCTGGCTTCAATAGCTCCCTAGTTGTTGGACAACACTGATGAAACACAGCTTAATGTTTCAGAAAAGAAACATATTTGCTGTATAAATATCTGGGCTCCTTCACAACTTCTTTTTATAACCTCAATGTGTTATTCTCTCTCAAATCATATAAAGAAATGGCTGGATGTAGAGCCTCTTACTGAACTTGATGCGTGCTTCAGTGGAGCTTACACTACCAAATGACCAAACAGTGCCATCTCCTGTGTTTGATACACTTGCCGTACGTTTCTAGGAATTAACAGTCGCCATTGAACAATCCACCTTTTCATTGACTGTAATGATCTTCTATGCAAGGCTTCCTTAGATGGTGTGAGACAATAACTTGTCGAGTCAGCATGCATTTAGTGCTTGGAAAACAGGTTCAGTTTCTTATGCAGGAAAATATTAAAGAGCAAGGAAAAAGTCATCACAAAACCCTGATCCTACTATTAAATAAAATTAGATTGGTTTATCGACAAAATATGAGAACAAAAATACCGAAAAGTGGGGCCTTGTGGATGGCAGGGGATTTTCATTAAAAAGCTATTTTTGCTAATTATTCACTAAAATATGCTCTTAAAGCCTACTTTTGTGACACTGTTTAAATTATGAATTGATCATTAATTATTATGTGTGCATTTGAAACAAACCTTTATTCAAAGAAGAAGGTTTCACTGGGGGAGGGGGGCTCTTTAAAACAGGGGGTTTGCAAACACATGAATTTCCTGCATATTAATATGTTTTATGCAACAATTTATGGTGCCAACGATAACATAAAAAAAGCATCAGGGAGAGTAAGTGAAAACAAAGGAATATACGTTTTTGAATTCTAGAAATAATGATTTAAAGAAAACGCGACAGGAACATTTCTCTCCAGCTTGTTAATATCCCTTTTCCAAGCATAACGGCAGGTGCTCCCCCTTTAAGGTCTATCCGTGCCATCAGAAAATTAAGATTTTGATTTTTGACTCTCTTGCCCTTAGGGTATTGGTTCACTCTGACTGATGAAATAAACAAGACATTAAGAAAGCTGAATATGATTGGCTCTGTATTTCCTTGGCATGACTCAACATGTCAACATCCATTTCCTCAAACACACATACAAGAATGATTCCTGAATGACAAAACGTTATGTCTGCAGTGATAAATATATAAATTGAAGCCAATCTTAAGCCATCGTTGTCCTCACCCTGTTTTAAATGTATCGGTTATTTGTAGCCATTATTTATTTGCAAACTCTCAAAGGGACCTCCATTGAGGTGCCACACTCGGTTGCTAGGAGATCTGTGACGCAACCGCAAAAGTGTCTAAGCGAGGTTAGGGTGAGTGTTTATTTTCTACATGTGTACTAGTGTCGTCACTCAGATTGAGTTGTGTGCAAAGGGTATGAAGAACATTTAAGCCATTTATATCCATAAGCACACACTCATAGACTCCTACACTCTCTCTTTCTCTGCATCACACGCACGCACACACACACACACACACACACACACACACACACACACACACACACACACACACACACACACACACACACACACACACACACACACACACGTCTCCGTGTGAACGTGGCCTCAGACTATGTGAGCTCAAACAGCCTGAGGGGCTAGAGGTGAGCTGAAAATGTCCCTCTGTGGCCACCATCACTTGTTCCATTGGAAAAACAATGACTTATCATGGGAGCGAGAGAAGAAAAAAAAAATCTGAAAATGTATTATTCAAGTTGACCATGAGGGTAAACAAAGAAACTGCTATTTGCTTGCAGAGAGTTGAAATTGTTTTATTAAAAACATCTATTTCACATACATAAACATGAACAGACTCAGCACAAGAGACTAAGAATGAGAGACAGTGCAATGGCCCATCTCTAGGTATTAGCAAGGCCACATAAATGATGATTGCATGCATCCTTTTGTTTGTACATGTGCGTCCGAAGCCTCACTAGAAAAATTCAGATTTTGCATCCAAGATTTTTTTATAATGTATTTTTGTTATTTGTCCATGGTAGGTGCTTTGGTTGTGTTGGCTGTGAAAACACGTCAACACTCTCCTCAATGACCAGAAAAGTTTGAAAAAATAAAGTGTATGATTTTTATTTTTATAATTATTAGTAGGAGCTGCACAAGATATGTCCTGTCTTGCATTGTCCTTCCAGGTGTGATGGCAAAACAAAACTGTAAGAACGTTTTTATTTTGATGTTCCCATTACATCAAGTATACATGAGGGCAATCTAAATAAAAAAGGCAATAAATCAATGTTATCTTTTATGATCCTCCCTACCTTTGTGATTCCTATAATATAAAGTTAGGCATAAGGGCAAAGTAATGCTGAGAGGAAGAGATTTAATATTATGCAAACCTCAAACTTTCCATACAACTTCCATTCCAGGGAGAATAAACTAAAGTCCTGTGTCAATAAGGAAAATACATGCACTCCAAAAAACACCATGTACCGAGACAAAGTAGATTGTGTAGTTTCTGCTGAATGTGTATGTTTGCGTGTGTGATCTTTTTCCTAACCTAATCATTTGTTGTTGTCCCTTAATCTACAAACATTAACCATTGCTCGAGGTTCATTCTTTTGTTTTGAGTTTCTAATAGAGCATGTTTACATATTTTAATGTTCAAAAAACACATTATTCTTCTCAAACTGTTTGTCTGGATATGTCTCTGAACACTCGATCTGAAACTCTCTGTTTTAGCACCTGTCTCTTTACGCCCCCTCCCAAAATCGCAAAGGTAGTTCTCAAGCCTTGGGTATAGACACTGTAGGTATATTCTAATGAGCCTGTATTTAAAAGGGCCAGTTTCTGCTCAATGTCAGGTTCATATGTTGTGCCTCTACTGTGACATGTTAACATGGTTTGATGTTTAAGAAGGTCTTTCACTTCCTCATTCTGCCTGTGCTGCAGCACCTCTTTTCACCCTCTGTCTGAAACCAGAGCCCAGTCTGCTCCGATTGGTCAACCGCTCAGAGATGTCCCGCCCTTTAGCCTTATTATCACGTACAATATATTGGAGCAATAGCCAATAGAAGTGCAAGTGTTACGTACTGATGTCACTGTCGCTGAAGTGAACAAAAGGGGTCCGATGGAGCGTTTCAGGAAGTGTGTGGCAGAGAAACTCCCTTTGGAGGTAACACAGGGATTTGAGCCTTTGCAGATTTACATGCAAAGAAAGCTATATAACACACTACAGGAAAGAGAAAACCCACAAATCATAATAGAGCCCCTTTAACATAGGAAGGTGATACATTTTGAATAGCATGTTGAAGCCCATGCAGGGGAAAGTCAGTCAGAACCCCACTTTGTGCAAAAGACAACCCTAGCAAAGAAACACTACTGTGAATCTCAAATGTTATCTAATAGTATCATAACCAGACTATCACAAAAAGTATTTCTAGGTGGAAAGCCATAGCAACTTATAGGAGGATATCAGGAGGATGCTGACGTTTCAGCTTCGACCGGGCGCTGACTCATCCTGAGCAGACAGCGTTTGGTCACCCCAGCGTCTTGTAGGTCCTCCAATTGTTTTGATTCAGAGCGCTACAGAGATGAGTTACAATGCTGCTGGCTGGAGGGCCCTGACGTATGAGACGGCAGTGATGCCCTAATCCCAAACATAGACCTGGAACAGGTGTTTATCCTCGCTTACCGGGCGCATACACGTGTGTCTGATGCTCAGACATACACACATAGAAATACACACACCATTCCTAAAATAGGATCTGGAGAACCACGGGATCAACTAAGGAGCTCCACAAAGAAAACTTCCACTTTCTCTTCACTCAGTGATTTACAGTTTATACACATTGTATTGATTACATACAATTCCAGTTTTATTTTACCCAAATAATAACCATAAGAGAGTGCAAAACAGGGTACAGTGTATCTGCATAATACGTTCAGCCTCCATGGAATGAAGGTAAGTTATAGGTGGATGTTTAGATGACATATTAATGTTAATGTTAATAATAATAATACATGTTATTGTGTAGCTGCTATACGGGTACTCAAAGGGCACTTTACAGTATATAGTAAAAACGAATTAAAGCTATGACAATAAAGCATCATCTTGGTTTGGTAAATAAAAAAGAAAGACCTCCTCTTCTCTCCGTGCAAAGGTATGTTCTGCTTTGTGCAGCTGATGTTGATAGAAACAACACAGAATGACGGATCAGTTACAGTGAAGGAACACAAACATCCTAACTGCAGATAAGCCCAACCTCGACTTCTATCTGTAACCTGAAACCCTGTTTTCAACATTAATACTGAAGGTGTCGAAATTAAAAGTTAAAGCTGACACTTAAGTATAACAATATCTTGCATATTAATATTATCTAAGTTGTCTTAAATGAAATAATAAAACAAGATCAAGATGTTTTTGCTAATGAAAGAAGTGCTACATGCACATACCACATCATGGTTTTTGATTTCATCTAGTCTAGACTTTTGATTAACAGCCAAAGACAAAGCATGTGATACACGATGGTCAAGTTAAATGATAAAAACGTAAAAGTAAAATGTGACAAGGTACCTATAATTGTAATCGCAATGTGAACTTGTACTAACCTCCTTCTAATGCAATCTATATTATATACGATGTCTATTCCATGCTCATTTTATGTCTATTCTTATGTATTTTATTAGTAACTGTATTCTATGTGTTCTCAATTTTCTGTGGCTTTTTCATGAGATGTCAATTCTCTACTGTGAAGCACTTTAGACAGCAAATCTTGTATGAAAGGTCCGATTCAAATAAAGCGTATTATTATAATTAATGTCGCAATAACAATGATTACATAAGTAGCATTGTATGATTGACATGTGTTTGGACAAGTGAGAAAAACTACATTTAACTTATCCCACATAAAAATAAAAATAAATGAGACACTTTTCTTAAGAAATGGAATCCAGGCCCACAATTTAAAGTAGTAAAAGATAATAAGATAAGTATATCTTATCTTATTAAGTATATCTTACTTTATTATCTTGTATTCATTGAAAATGTGGGCCTGGATTACATTTCTTAAGAAAAAGCAGTGTTGTATGTTGAGTAAGAAAATAATCCGGAACAAATCATTAGCACGGGAGAATTTACAATAAATGCACATTTATCTGCTAGGTGCCTGTCATCATCACAGTTGTATTTTGTAATCCAAGCACAGCTTTATATGGCGTGTGATTATTCCAAGTCATGCCTCGACCGATAAATATGCAGCACTGTGCCCCACATACCTGTTAGTCAAGGTCTACTACTATTCACAATACTAAGTGATCACCATTCATCACTCCTTGCGTTGACACAACCTCCATTACTCCCCATCTCCTCCTTTAGTCTAATGGCTTCCGCAGTATGCACATAATGCATCAGGCAATAAGGCTGCCAATGTGCAACAACACACCACCTCCGGTCATTATGGCACCGCCTTATTGTTGCATTTCCCAACACTGTACTTAAATATATTCTTAACAAAAATAATTATGGTGATTATGGGTGTGAGTGTTTTTTTTCCGGCACAATAGAAAAGAAGAAGGTTCCAAATTGACACTAGAAATTGGACAGAGGTGAGAAAAGCACATATGAGAAGAGTATAGATAATAGCACTAGACCTTTTGATTTAATTTAGCAGAATGACATCCCAGAAGAGAGCTTAATAAGCAGATGTTGAAAGGGGTTGTAATATGAAAGAGGTAAAGTGAAGGCACCTAATTTTATTAAAGCTAGAGTGTGATCCCATTTAAAAAAAAATAAGAGAATTCACTCACTTGCAGAGGGGGTTTCAGCATGGACAGGAGGTGTGGAAGGGATGAAGGAGGGAAAGAAGAAGGATCGCAGAGATCGTTCAGTGAGGAGGGGCGAGCGCTGCGTGGGCAGATTTTCACAGCTGCCCACGCTGCTGTGGATCTTAAGGTTCAAGGGCTTGGTCTTCTTCTTGGCTCTGAGGGAAACAAGAGAAGAAAAGAAGAAATCACTGAGAGGGATATAGGTTGCACATACACATGTTTCAACTAACAGCAGAGCTTTGAGTGGAGATAAAAAAAAAGCCTGAGGACTCATAGTGTACTAACAACATCTTTATAGGATTAAGTGATATGATACAGTGAGCCAGGCTAGGTATCATGTTGATAAAGTGACTACAAATCAACAGGCATCCGGCAAGAAAGAAGACACGTTCGATTCTCAAAGAAAAATGTCTTGGACTTGGTAATTTAGTTTGTTGCTGATCATTTACTGTCACTTAAACTACTGTTGGCCAGCTTTGTAAAGCTGTATGTACCGCAGCGCTTTGAACTGACTGCTAACATCAGCATGCAAATGTGCTCACAATGACATTAATACTAAGTAGATATAATGTTTACGATGTTCATCCTCTTAATGGGACGGTCTCAAAGAGACATCCCTTAAAAGCATGCTGTTAAAAATCTGATGCCAAACCACTGTTATTACAGTAGAGGGAATTATAGCTGTAGTGTAAGCAGTTTAATTAGCTAGAATTCATTTAACAGTAGCTTAGTATTCATGATATTCATCAATTTCACGGTACCCACATAATTAATCTGTATCCTTTTACTCATCTGATGGGAGCAAATATATAAGACACTCTGAATCATATTCCGTATTTCAGACAAGTGTAAAGATTTGTTCTCAGGTGACAGCCATTTATTTTCGTGATTTGTTTTGGTTTTCACGGATCTGTCATGCGGCCTTAGGTAAGGATGTGACACCTGAAACCAGACCTTCAGGGCGAATGAGAATGCTTCATGTTATTGTGAACTCTTTGACATGAACAAGCTCTAACCTGTTAGTAAAACACAGATTTGAAAGAGCTGGTTGATATCCAGATATACTGTAACGGTTATCTACACCAATGAGGCTCAGTGGACCCAGGTAACTCAAAAAGGCAAATCCGTAGACTGCTTTCATTTTTTAATGGTAGGGTGTTTTATACCCATCTGGAGATGTGTTATTCTATCAATATGTGTTTACAGTTTGACAAACATCTTGGCACCATTAAACATTTGTAATGTACCAATGAAAGAAAACTCTCAGTGTTATGATTTATAGATAGATTATGGTCTTTGACTCAAAATAAGCTTACGCAATCTCACCAGGTAACGTTTGAACGGCAAATGAAATGTGCAGCTTGATATAGGTCCAAGCAGGCAAATAACCTGAGAATATACAGTACATAAACAAACCCCAGGTATGCATGCATACAGATATTCGGGCATAGATACAAAAAAAAACCTCCCTTTAACTCGAGGAAATCATTTTGCCATTCGAATGTCATTTAGAAAACTGATGGCAAACCTGATTGAGATGTCATGTTGGGCAACAACATCAGATAGGAACGTACATTGTATGTAAATTGACAAAAAGTGATGTTTGAAATGTATAAGAGCGAGCTAGAAATACAGGAAGCTACTGAAGGAAAAGCAGTAGAACCAGAAAGAAAAACAATGGATGAAAAGGGAACAAAACCAATGCAGATAAAAGCAGGCTTATATGCAAAAAGGAGAACATAATTGTAAAAAAAAAGAACATGAAAAAGATTGAATCCAACAGATTTTAATTGAAAAAAAACATAAAGCTGTGAATCCTGACTTCTCATTCATTAAGTGTTGAATCCCAAAGGAGCTCTTCCTCCTATGTCAGTCTCTCAGTCTCCATACTGACTCCTGCAATTAGACCTGTAAACCAGCCCGGTACTTCTCCCCCATCTCCTGCAATAAGGAAGCAGCCTGCAGGTTATCACTTCTCCTTCATAGAGTTTTTGTCAGCTATTCCGATTAGATCACTTTATGCAATTTGAATCAAAATTAAACCATTCGTCTCCCTGTGTGCATGCCTTTTATCCTACACCCCAATGATTTGTAGATGTTCAGTGAGGGGAAAGCGAAAATGAATGTAGAGGGAAGGGAGAGGATTCCCAAAATTGGTTTTGAAGACGGCTGTCGATGAAGGCATGTGGGCGGAGTTGGTGAGTGTCAACTCCACAGTTGCTAACACATCTATTCAGATACCCCTTTTTCTACTCTGCATATGAAAAGTTGGAGGAAGAGTAACTAGAATGCACGATACAGGAGACAGAAGAAGAGGGATGTGTGTGACTTGTCAAATGTTAAGGGAAATCAGCTAAGGTGTGAATAGTAGAGTTTCTTCTGATCTTGTACATCACAATGCATTTCTCACAGATGGAAATCACTGCATATTTCCGTCATCTCAGAAAGCATCTGAATCGTTCATCCCCCTGGGTCTTCTAAATAAACAGGAACACCACCTCTACCTATAGTAGTGATTCAATGAACCACGCTGTTATGCTTATAACTTGCTGATTTGTTGTTTTCTTCCTTCCTGTTATATCCGGATATCTAGTTCTCGGAATCATTGAGGTTTAATTGTGTCTTTCCTGATTTGATTGAAGATGCAGTTCTACATTTGCATAACATGAATAAGCGTTAACATGAATAAGCGTTAATTCAGTGCGCTCAGTTTGAAGAAGATGTCTCGCTTTTTCTTTCAAATGATCTGTGAAGGTTGGATTTTGTCATCAGCTAGGACAGAGGGATTCAAGGGAATCCTGCTCAATGTGTGTGGGCAGGGAGGTATACTGAAGCATATATGGTGGGATCAAAGCTGTGTTAACTTTCTTAGGTTTTTAATTTTTTTAAAGATCAGATTTTCACTTTATAATATACAAGCAAGGATAAAAAATTGACATTCATGCACACACGTCCATGCATTAATCCGCCCACTCCCTCCACATCCACTTCCCCCACACTTGCAGAGAGGCTAATTAAAGAGACACCTTCAAGTAAAAGTTCCATTTGATCAAGGACATAGGAGAGCAGCGATCCTTCAAATTACATATTTATTTTCCTTTCTGACATATCAAGAGGATTTCTAAAAAGCGGGGGTCATGCATATTCTGTCGTTTAGGTCTGGCTAACAAGCTAAAAGTTGCTCAGCATCCAAATGGCTCAATAGTGTTGCTGAGAAACTGCAAAGCCTTTCAGCTCGGTCTAATTAACACTAGTCTCCATCTAGGAGAGTAAAATGACTTGCGTGATACCATCTACATACCTCCAGTTTTTACCTCAGTGAAATGCAGAGTGCTCTACCAAGACCCATATGGCCAGAAAAGCGCAGTTGAGTTTTATGCAAATGGCCCTGTGGAATAATATGTCTGGCACCCAATGCTCTTAGCTGCTTTAATAAAGTTTGAAGGAAATGAAATAAAGGTGGCTAGAATAATGATTGCAACAGAGAATTACTGTGAGCCCTTTGAGCAGTTTCACCCAAAGCAGGTAGTCTAGCTTTCAGAAGTCTGCTGTTTCAATCCCGAGTTTAATAAAAGCCGACAGTCAGTTACCCAAGGTAGTTCTTTTTTGGTTTTTTTCCAAAGGCATTGCGGCAGAGCAATGCCAAACGTAATCTTAAAGGAATGTATTGTCATGCTCAGCAAGTGAAACAAACCAAACAATTCCCTTTTGTTCATTACGAGACGCTGCATTTTTTAACTTTGGTGATTTGTATTCACCTACACAAACAAGCATACAGTATCATGTAAATGCTTAACCTTCACTTGCTTCCTTAATTTTTTAATCCAAACGTAAAATGCGTTTGATGTGCAGACCATGATCATCAGTCAGGAAGGTTGGATGATAACATCAAACAAGTTAAAAAAACGTTTGTTTTTCTCCCCTTTAACTTTCAGAGTCTCGCACTGAGATATGGATAAACGCGTATCAGAGCACCAGGAAATGCACAGCACTCTCAACAGGGAGGCGAATCATGAGGATATGGATTAAAAGCTGAACATGATGCCTACAGAAGATAGGGAGACACCTAATGCCGGGAAATCAGAAAGATAAAAACAAAGAGTGAAACAATGTCCTATGTGACAGAAAATGAGAGGGAGAAAGAAGAGGTACTGGAGCCGATGAGCAGATGAGAAGTGAGACCAGTGGTTGGGGTCTGGACAGCAGCGACAGAGGAGTAATACGTTGACAGGAAGGCGTACGGACAGTGATATTTCGTCTCTTCTGAAGAATTTCAGGAATGTGTGTCAAGGCACGCAAACATTGCACCTGTCTGATTAAAAATAATTACCATGTTATGGTAGTGTTGCTGTTGGTATAAAATGTGGTTTATGTTTTCATTCCACATGGGTTTTATATGTTTGCAACAAACTGTTTATTTGAATCAACATGTGGGCACAGGAAGAAAAACTAAATGTGAGAGGGAACACAAATATGTAAAATAAATTCAGGAGGAACTAGCAATGAAAATTACTGTTTAACAATTTGTTTTTAAATCTAAATAAACTAATATTATCAAGCTAATTGGCCGTATTTCATGACGATGTTCCACTTTTTCTATCAAACACAAACTGTGCTGCTGCCCAACTCTGTAATGTTCTCACTGTCTCTCTCAGTCCTCTGTCCAAAAGTCAAGGTTCATTGAAAAAGATGACAAACATGTTTTTATCTAACAAAATATTCTGCATTAATCCATGTTTGTTGGTGTTTAGCCAACAAACATGTGTTTTGATTCAAACATGGATCAAAAACGACATTTTCAGTGCGGTCACACTGTTTGCTTTTTTGGCTTGCTGTGCACAAAATAACACCACTTTATTAATGATTGTTAATGTTTAACGAAAAATGAGTTTAATAGTGGGTCAGGTCACATGTCTTATATTAACCGGTCAGGGTGTGGGTTTGCAAACTGAACCTGTGGAGCACTTGCCTTCATTCTACGCTCTCAAAAGAATGGTTCTTTGTGTTGTAAATACTAACAATTGAAGTAAACTATTGTAACTATTCATTTGTTGATAACTAATCTAAGTAAATGACCTAACTGTCACAAGAGTCACTCATCTACTTTCTAAAATATGAAAATGCTGATTTGATATAAAACTGTTGAAAAGAGAAACAAACTTTTTCTCTCAGTTTTAGGAAACTCAGAGAGGCTTGTCAACCCGCCATAGTGGAATGGCTCTAGGGAAGTCTGCCTGTCAAACGGAGGATCCTCCACTTACCTGTCTCCTCTTGCAGGTGCTTGTGGTCAGGAGGGTCATTAAAAAGTAATTTGGTGGCACCTGTTTAGGCCCCCAAGGTTACAGACGTCAGCCCCTTTCCGTTGTCTGTCCCTTCCTCTCTGCCAGGATTTGTACTGGCCAGGTTTGGGTTTTGTTCAAAATGTTGGTGCCAATAATCCTTGTACAATCACTCATCGAAACATTCAACTAACTTCTGATGCTTACTCTCCATCTCTTATGCTCATGATAAAATACCTTATTTGCACTTTAACTTGACTGGTTGCCCATTATTGTCCATGCTCTATATTATCTAATTGTCTTATTCAATCATTTAAAAAAAGTGAACTGCATCACTATTTTGAAATGTTGCTCATATTTAAAAGGGGATCTATTATCACATTTTCAGGCTTCATAATTGTATTTAGTTTGAATTGTCTGAAACCAATGCCCTGCTCTATGTGTTGGAGCACTAGCCAATAGAAGCATAGTTATGTTACAGAAGTAAACAAAGGAGTCCAATGGAGGCATTTCAGGAGGGGGAGTGTGTGGGACGGAACTCTCTCTGGAGGGAACTTTGGGGTTTTAGCCTTTGCAGACCATTTACATACAACAACAACAACTATATAAACACTACAGGAAATGGAAACCCTAAAAATAATAACAGGCCCCCTTTAAAGTATCATTTGAATTTTGCTCTGCCATTGACGAAGAAATCATACTGCAGCAAAGATTAAGTGAAAACAAAAGCAATGGTTTTGGTAGCCATGAACCAATTGTAAAGATCGTAGATTATTACCAAAACATTTAAAGAAAGGAAAGTAACATTATTCTGAATAATGGTTGAAGTGCAGTGGACGTAATTACATCAGGGTCAAAATAAGGACTAGAGAGTCAAAAATGAAAAAAGAAAAGGAAATGTGCCCTCCTTCACTGCATTAATGTGCTTGCTACAATTTAAATCTTACACAATCCACTAGCTAGAAGCTAGTATTTGACCAATAATCTTTGTTGACAGGTATGCCCTAAAACCGTGGACTAAACGCTAATTTCAAACTGTGTTTATCAGTGGAAAGTTAACCAGTTAGAAGCAGACCATGTCATTGTTTGGGGAAGATCAGGTCTTGCAATCTAATAGAATATTTTAGGGTTGAACAAGTTAGTCTTAGTAGGGTTATAGAACTCACTTTAAGAACTGTTCTAAAATAGCAATATGTTTCTGTTTGTCAGAAACAGCATGGTATGCAATGAATTACACACGGCATCTGTCTGGATTTAATATCATTGGATGTATTGTGTCCTTGTATGCGAGTTTGCTTCAGACACAAGGTGAATTTCAGAGGACAATAAATTGTCATGTAACGCAATATACACACGTTCTTGTGGATATAACACCTGCGATCTGAGGGCGGTAAAAGAGAGGAGAGATGTGTTGTCATGGAGATGGAAGAGAACATCTCTGCTTTCCAGTTAGATGGGATTAGGCTATGTTAGATTGATGTTTAAGCATTTTCGATTTTAAAACTTTGTGTTGTGAATCTATTAATTTTGATGAATATTTACATTTTTTTATGGAACAAATGTGGTGTCCACACAACTTTCTTTAGAAGAGATGATATTATGTTTCAGGTTTGAGCATTATAAAGCGTAATAATAAAATAAAACACAATATCTTCAGGCAACTTTTTTCATGCCATTACCTGCACTGTAACTCATCCTTCTCCACCACCTGGCGATCATTTATTTTCTCGAGAAACATTCTGTGGCTCCATAAAATAGTCTGTATTAAATTGATAGCTTGGCTTTGGATAACAAGTCAGCAATTACTCATGTCCACAATCTCTGAAAGCTCTGAAATCAGGGAATGTTCTTGGCATAAGATAATATTTTCCAAAATATTTTTTAGTACCTGTTTACAGGCAAATAACAGCTGTTAACCCAACACCTGTATGGGTTAAGTTGTAGTTTTGAAGCAGTAAGTGGTGCCTGAAAAGAAGAAGGGGCCAGGGATAGTATGGAGCCAGGAGCAGATGTTACCTGTTCATTTAAGATCATAGAGACAGCCTACATTTGATGGTTAGAATGATGAACGCTGGTAATAACTCAGTAACAGGTTTGGACAGTCCAAACCTGTTACTGAGGGAAACCAGGGATCCTTGAAAAAAAGGTATTATCTGTGAAATCTGCATTTGGGTCCTGCCTGCTTCACTCAACCCTGACAATCCTGAGTGCATCACAAATGGGAACTCGAGTGAAAGGCATGCAAGTGGCTATTGTTAAAAAAAAGCAGCCACAATTGTTTATTATACATCTTATTGGCATCATTTGTCAGATGGCTGCCTTTAATAGGGTTGAAGAAAAGTCTCCCACTGCACTTTTCCCACTGAGAGCAAGAGTAAGAAAATTAGAAAAGGAATAAATGACAGAAGCTCGGAGATACTTCCGTCCTCCCTTTTTCTCTATGAGTTCTATAGAGTTGATATATCTCCATTGTATATAGATAATGTACATCTTTGAAGACTAACTGAATTGTATACCACTCTAAAATTCAGTTTATGGACATGAAAGGTACACGTGAAAAAATACACTACATTTGTATTTTAAGTGATGACGTTTTATCAGGTTCCAGCTTACTTCTCTTTCCGTCACGTGTATCGCCAGAAGGTCAGTATTTTCCTCAGCATCTAATTAAATTAAAATGTATTTTCTCAATTCAGTCAAAATGAAACCATAGCTCAAACCTTATACTATCTAATCCAAGTATTAAAGCAAGAGCATTGGAGGCGATAAGAGCTGTGTGGCCCACAGCTGTATGGGTTAAATGGTAGTTTTGAAGCAGTAAGTGACAGGGTGCTTAAAAAGAAGAAGGGTTCAGGGACAATATGGAACCAGGAACAGATGTAATCTGTCTCGACTCAAACATCAGAGGGACAGCCTTTATTTGATGGCCTGACTGATAAACAATGGTAATAATGACATTCGAGAGGTTGTTGGACACTGAAACAGTCATACTATTTGTATAACCAAACCATGTTTTAGTTTGCTTGAGTGATGTTTAAAATAATTTATCACACTTCAAATGTTGACCTTCCCATAAAACAGATTGAAATTACAATTTAATGATTGTGCTGGGAAATGTAGGACTCATATAATTAAATCAAAAGCAAAACAAGATTTCCATAAAAGCGTAAATGCTTTGAGTTCAGTGTAAATGCTATGATTCTTTCATGTTTATAGCTTGGTTGTTTCTCTGAGATCCTTTTTTTCTATCTTCCTTGATAAGAATTACACAACATTACGGATTACTTCCAATCACCCACTCAAAATCCAGTTATCCGCCCCAACCAGCTCCAACTTGTTCACAAATTACCACAGAAAAACCATCAGCCTAATAAATCCATTCTCCACCAGCAACAGTGGCATTTGGGCTAACCACCACTCCTAAACACTCATATAAATTCAAAATCATGACTCCAATTTCTGGGCCGTCAGTGGAGGCCAGGATGAGTACTCATTACGACCGATAGATGGGTAGATGGATGGGGGGTGGGGGGAGTGTTGGAAGCGTCTGGCGCTTAAGGACTGGGTGTTGACATCACCCCTCACCTGACTTGTTAATGGGAAAAGTGCAAAAGCCCTGATTAACATCGATGAGCTTTGGTCCGCAGAGAAAAGAAGACATACACTCACATTTCCCTCTAAATGGATTCAGGGACATTTATCAAACATATACCCCACTACCTTTCCTTTAAAGCCTGTCGGACTTGAAACTAACCTTGAAAGGGAACAGTTCTAAGAAGGAAACAAGGTGATCACCTAAACCACATAATGTTGTTGCGACCTTTCAAGCACCCTTAAGCATATCCTGCGTTATGGTCTGATTTATTCTGAGAGGAATCATAATTTCCAAATGAACAACAAGCTGTACTAAAGAAGACCTTGAAATGAGACCATAAACCCATTACGGATGTTTACAGAGATAATAAATCAAGGGAGAAGTAGGCTCATTTTATCATTGACTTCTATACAAGCTGACTAGCTTTTGCAACCAGCGGATTCCCACCTACTTGCAAGAATGCAAGTTTAAAGCACTTCAGCATGGGCTTCATTTTTCAGTCCCTGCCACTAAAATGAAAGAGATCGTATCTAGGGACAGTGTTTGTTCTTTCTTTCTGAGCTAAAGTAGAGAGATGGAATTCAGCTCCCAAGTAGATATTAGCTCATTCTAGGCTAAAGAAAAACACAACAGGTGATTTTACACTCATTAAATGATAAAAAATAATATAAATCCCAATAAATCCCCCCCAATCCCAGACCCCGGTTCTTTAAGATACCACTGGTAGCTGCTACTTTCTCTCTCACAAACACATATTAGCTTTGTGCTCTGACATACAGGGCTTTGTGCAGTACACTTAACTACGCAATGAATGTCCCAAGCAGCAGAGCATGTGGGACCAATCATCCTCCGGGGTCAGAGATCGCCTGCTAATGTGACGATGTGCGTGTCCCGGTGAAGCGGCAGCTCTGTATCTTAGCGCATTGTCTTGGGGAGCAGATACATCAACTTGAATTAACAGAGAGAACATTTTCATGAAAATAAAAGGCGATAAACATGTCTTCAGATTACAGATCCCTCCATAAAAGAACCTCTACACCAATTAGGAGTCATTATAGACTCATGAACTGAGTCATGAGGTTCCTGCATTAAATGGTAAGACTTTTTTTTATCTTCGCACTGCTGTTTGGCTGTAGCTGAGGACCATCTTGGTCTTTTATATGGACAACCATGAAGGAAAAAAAAAACTACTTTTAAATGTAAGTATACAACACATCATACAGACTAGTTGTCAGATGTCTGTCCAATCCCATATTGGGTGGCTCAAGCATAGCTCCAGCCAACAGTGTAATCCCTTTCCTATACCATTGCACAGGTATTTCCGACTGCAGGTAACCATAGCAATGGCACTTCTGCTACTGGCAGATTAGTGTGTTTCCAGACCTCTGAACCATCTCCCATATCCCAGATTTGCTCACCGACTTTAATCGTCTTATGTTGGATCCATTGATGGCTTTTTCAGCCAGGAGAACCAGTTGACCAATCAAAGTTCAGCAGAAAGTTCCCCTTAGCCAGTCAGCTACCTAGCTACAATGGTTGTAAAATGTGATATTAATGACAAAACAGTCAATAACTCAGCCTAACTGCTTCCTCAGAACTCTGAGGAGTCTTTCATCCCCAAAGGTGACGTCCTGAATCCCCAAAGGTAAAGTCCTGCCCGATTGCTGTACTCCTATGTGCCTCTTATTTGTAAACAAAAAAGAAATACATACAATATAGATAGATATATTTTTGAACCAATTTCAATTGAACCATGAATTACACAAGTCAAGAAAGGGTCTTTCGTAAAACTGTTGCGATAACACGCAATTAGGACAAATATACAACCAAACTTTGCCCGGGACATCAAATTTTAACAACAAACTATATGTCTGGACTTACAAAATAATGTTTTACATTGACAAACATCATATGTGTAGTGGCATCAAAGTTTAGCATCAAAGTTCTTCTTCACTCTGGCATTTTATCTTAATTGCAAAAAAATTATCCCTTTTAAACAAGTCATTGTTATTTTTTTAATTTTATAAATAACTGGCATTTACAGCACATACACAATTATAGAGTGTTCATTCTAAAGTAAAAAGCTCAGCTTTTATGCAGTTAAGGTAACATCTTAATTGAAGGTATACATTTTTACTCCTGTGTTTTCAAACATTGCTGATGAAAATTAACTGTTGACAGCACCAGACAAGACAAAATTAATGCCTATATTTAGCTCAACTGTTACTTTGTTAGTCCTTGTAATAAAACAACAGAGTAATAGTTTCCAGTCCTGTGCAGGCAGTGTATGTTTATGTACCACATCATAGGTGCCCTGTGTTGCTCTGTTATATTCAACGCTTGATTTCAGTCAACACTGCCACAACCTTTTTAGTTTCCTTCGCACCCATGAGAAAAATAAATCCAATAAAAAATGTATTTCAGTCTGAATTAGTAGATGTTACGGATGACGTTGAAATAACACATTGACAGGTTCTCAGAAGAGATGCATAATGAGAGGGGTGAGGACAGAAAGAAAGGGAAATGGGGAGAGAAAGGGGAAAGGAAAAGGGGGAGAGAAATATATGTTGTGTACACCAGCTCAGTGAAAGCAAACAGCTAAATTAGTCATGCAATGGATGCAAATTTGCTTCCCCTGAGTGTTGCATGGTAGAATTACCCTGAGAGAAGCTGAGGGTGAATCATGCCAATCCCCGGCGCCATGTGAGATATTAGCAAACATCCAATTCAATAAGAAAGTGCTTAACATTCAAAAAGCTGTGAAAGTCTCATAAAGTGGAATTAACTGTTTGATATTACCATTTCCACTGAAAGGCGGGGCAAGAAAAGAAGCGGTGGAAAAACAAACACGCCCACCTCCAGAAACGATCTTGGTGTGACGTGCCAAGTGGGACCTTGAAAACTCACATGGCCTTTTCCACGTGTGCATGTTAATGTTCATAAACATAGACAACAAGGTTCATTAATTGACACTGTAGTCCAAAGAGCCTCTCTGCTTCGAAAAGGGCACAGAGAGAGAAGGGGGTGAGGTGTTGGAAAGGCTGCTACATAAGCTAAATTAAACTACTGTCGCACTCCTGGATTCAACTTAAAGTTCAATTGGTGCTGGATATCAAGTGCACTTTTGTTTTATAAGTAAAACTATAAACACGGAGCAGCAGCCATCATAGGCCTGAGAGGACACAGATAGTGTTACATTGTAAGATCTAATCTTGTTGTGGTGATCAATGCGTTTTAGAAGGTAAACATTTTTATAAAGATTAAGGGCCTGATGTAAACAAGAGGCCTTTTGTTGTTGCATTACATGCTCTCCAGATTATGGAGCCCAGGAATATTTATGGGACCTCAAGAAGCTGTTATATTAACATCTGCAGTGAAAATTAGGGTAAATTAAGTTCCTGTCACAGTTGCTGAATCCAAAAGAGACACTGCTCAAGGCCTCATGGCTGTCTTGCCATTTTACTTCTTCCTCACTATGCTACAAAGCCGTTATTCAGGCTGCATAATCATATTTGTTTGAGTGTAAAAAGATGTCAAATCAACTCTAACATGAGAGCTGTGTTGAGTTGGCTAATGAGAGTAAGTCCAACCGAGAGGTAGAAATCCAACCCTCCGCTAATATTGTGGTTCTTCACTGGGTCGACTTCTGGGCCCTTTTCTACTGGTTGGGTTTTGTGATTTGTTTCTGGTATCATTTTGAAGAAGCCCCTTAATGCTTTTTGGGGTTTTGACCAATCAAAACAGAGCCAGCCAGCTAACCAATCAGAAACATCACGAGACCACTGCATGAATACATGGAGAGCATCGCGAGACCGCCACACACGAAGGAGTCTGGAAAACGTGGAGTGGATTACAGCCTACTCCGGCCCCTACAGAGATTCACCACATCTTCCAAAGCCAAAATAGAACTTCTGAATACACAATCCGTCAGTAATAAAGCATCCTTTTTCATTACTACATCACTGATGAGAAAATGGACTTCATGTGTCTCACGGAAACCTGGCATCAGCCAGAGGTTTACTCCACCCTCAATGAAGCTTGCCCTCCTGGCTACAGCTACTTGGAGAAAGCCTGCAGCACTGGTCGTGGTGGAGGCCTAGCTGTCATCTACCGAAAGGAATTGGAACTGTCACTCCTGCCCCTGCCTGTATTGTCCTCTTTTGAATGCCTTGCATTTAAATGTAAACCCCCCTTCGCCCTGACAATACTTCTGATCTACCAGCGGCCACCCAAACCCAACTCAGCTTTCATCCCAGAGATACAAGAACCTCTCACTACGCTATGCACAACCTCTGCCAATATTATCATAC
>NW_011346325.1:0-5418 GCF_000735185.1 Notothenia coriiceps | reverse complement strand
GAAGCCAGGAGTCTGGCGAAAGCGGGGGCCGGGTATGTGCCAGCAATTACACTGGCATGCATATATGTGCGATACATAAGCCTCGTATTTGGACAATGGCTCTTAGTAAATGGATTTAATGGCTGCCAATAATGTTTCAGCTGGTTTTTTGAAAAAACCAGGGCCGCTGTCGCGCCCCAAACGCCCGGCAATTAGAACCGAAACAGCCTTAACATTATGCCCTGTCATGATTCTGATGTTACGCTCAACAGATGCGCCGCTGTTGGCAATGCGGAGTCTGACTAATGGAAAAAAGCGACGTTACCCAAGCGCAATGGCCAAGAGCATGGGAATTGGTTTATTGCCTAAACTGCTGCAAAAAGCCAAGTAACTTTAAATGCCCAAACAAGCTAAGAAGTTAATCGGAAAGACTTGAAAGAGCTTTCATGAATTGCAAAGGGCACATGCCAAGAAAGTACAGTTAAAACCGCGGTGCATTGATTAGCTTCTGGTGATGAAGCCAAAGCGAAAATCATTTTTTTTTCGAGGCTTTGGGCTGCAACCTTCCACTTCCTGAAAAAGTTCCTTAGCGCAACATTCAACCATCAACCCGATGATCCTGCGGACCTCCAGCATCTTTCTTCCACCAACTTCTCATCAGTAAATGAGTCAGTGGCATACTACAACCAGTCCCTTAACAGTCTCCTTGATCTGCATGCCCCCCTCAAAACCAGGATGGTCACCTTCTCGCGCTCAGCCCCTTGGTACACCGGCGAGCTGCGGAGAATGAAGACAGCTGGGCGTGTCCTTGAACGGCGGCTCAAGGCCTCAGGACTCACTGTTCACCGGTTAGCCTATCGTGAACACCAGAAGGCCTACGCACAGTCCCTCAGAGATGTACGGTCCCAGTACTACTCCTCCCTCATCAACAACAGTACTGGAAACTCCAAGCAACTCTTCTCCACCATAAACCCACTCCTCAAACCCTAAAGCCCTCTACACTCCGACTCCACTGAGCAGCAGTGTAGCAACTTCGCCGCCTTCTTCACTAACAAAGTTGATACCATCCGCTCCCTCCTCTCTAGCCCCTCTGCACCTCCAGTTCCAACTGCTGACCCACAGCCTGGGACAACCCAGCCTCTTCGCTGTTTCACGGTCATCTCTCAGCAAGAGGTTGAGGGCATCGTTAGGAGGATGAAGCCCTCCACCTGTGTCCTGGACCCCCTTCCGTCAGCTCTTGTGAAATCGTACATCTGTACACTGGAGCCCCATGATCACTTAAAATGATCGTAACCTGGCTCCGTCGCGCGCGCAGGCTGGCCAGTTCCCTCTCGCATAAAAAACGCCTGCTGTCATCAAACACTAGCATTCTCAAAAAACCATCCCTTAAGACCCCGGGAGTCCGGCCCAACTATAGAGGACCCATTTTCCAACCTTCGCTTTTCGTATCCAAGGCTGCTTGGAAAAACTAGGGTTCAAGTGGGACTTCTCTTCTCTCTCTCTGCTCAGCCCTTCCAGGCTGTCCACCTAAAACTCCAGAACAATCCTATGTTAGAAGTTCCTCGTGCATTAAGTAGTCCTGGTTTTTCTGGTCGGCCAGCAGTCCACAGAATACTGCCTCTGGCGTCAGTGTTTCACCAACGACCTGCTGATGACGGCTGATGCTGGCTTTCCCTCTCTCCTCATCCTCCTCGATCTCACTGCAGCTTTCGACACCGTCGATCACGGCATCCTCCTCCATCGTCTGCACTCCACCATCGGACTCTCTGACTCTCCCCTTGACTGGTTCAGATGATACCTCACCGGGAGAACAGAGTACGTCTCCTTGGGCGAGGCAGAGTCGGGTACCCACAACGTCACCTGTGGTGTCCCTTAAGGATCAGTTCTCGGCCCCACCCTCTTCACACTCTACATGTTCCCCCTTGGCTCTATCATCAGCCTACATGGAGTATCATTCCATTGCTACGCTGATGACACCCAACTGTACCTCAGGATCAACCCTACCTCCTCTGCAGCCCTGCCTTCACCCACACTCACTGCCTGCCTAGAGGAGATACAGGCATGGATAAAGCAAAACTTCCTGAAACTCAACAGCTCCAAGACCGAAGCCATTATAGTTGGCACCCCACACCAGGTTCGGTCATCCACCATCACCACCACCTTTGTCTCCTCCAGGCTGAACTACTGCAATTCACTCATCATCGGGATCCCTAACAAAAGCATCCAGAAGCTCCAATACATTCAGAACAGCGCTGCTAGGATCCTGATGAGGGTGCGCAAATATGAACACATCACCCCCATCCTTAAAGCACTACACTGGCTACCCGTAGAACTGAGGATCGAATTCAAGGTCTCTGTCCTCACCCACCAGTGTGTCCATGGAACTGCCCCTCCCTACCTCAAGGAACTCCTCACCCCCCATACCTCCTTGCGGACCACCCGCTCCAGCAGCTCCAACCTCCTCAAACCCCCCAGGACTAAGCTCCGTACCATGGGAGACCGGGCCTTCTGCTCGGCTGCTCCCAGTCTGTGGAATGCTCTCCCCGACCAAATGAGAGCACCACAGACCGTGGAGGCTTTTAAAAAAAGGCCTCAAAACCCATCTCTTCAAAAGAGCCTTTGCCTAGACCTTTTTTATCACCCTTTTATTTCTATTTTTTTAATTTTTGTATTGCTTTTTATTAATTCTACCGTGTTGTGTAATGTTTATTTATACTGTTCATGCTCACTGCTTGTAGCACTTCGGGATTTGAAATAAAATATGAAGTGCTTTATAAATGGAACCCATTATTATTATTATTAACAGACTGTGCTCTGGTTTCAGACAGAGGGTGAAAAGAGGTAAATAGAATTCTTATTACTTGGCCAATCAAGCTGATTCTAATGCCGTCTTAGAGTACAAAGAACAACATGATGATGACTTGTTTTGTTTCTGGCTTATCTTTACCACTTCTTATACGTGGTGAGCAAACAGGAATTCTAAAGAGGATTTTAGTGACTATGATTGGCAAATCTGTTGACTTTGTCATAAGATTGCACTGTTGGTTTGATGGATTTACTAATTGCGCGAGCCTTTCCATTGGTTTGTGATGAAGTGCCTGCAGGTGCAAACTGGGATGAGTAGAAATTGATTGCTTGCAGAAATTGCTTCTTACACAATTCAGATCAGCAAATGTGCGAAAAGGATGGCCGAGTTCTCACCTAACTGGCAAGAGATTTTCGAATATATACTAAAAGAGAATAAACACAAGGAGCTTTGAAAAAAAAAGCATCCAGTGAGCTGAACACGAGTGTATTTCTTAGGATTTCACTATTGATTTTATACTGGACGTAATCAATCATGTGATGTTGGGTTAACAGTCATTTGGTGACATTTTCACAGCGCCCCAGCAGAGGATCTGTCATCACAACAAAACAAACAGTAATACAGGCACTGTATTGATCCTTTACAGGTGTGCTCTTTAACCCTATCTGCGGCAGATCCCCTACGGGAAAATGGGATGCCAAGATGGATTTGTTGAGACAAGTACATATTTGTTTGACCAACAAACAGAAGATTGTAATTTTGTGTTGAGCTTAGAAACACATTTTCCCCTGCCCAAAAAAGCTGTACGTTAAAGAGTTATTTCAAAGGTAGTTGTCTTGTGAGTGTAGAGAGCAAAACACCTTTGTTGTATTCTTTGGATAAAGTTTAAATACAAATGTCCATTCCTGTTGTGTAAGGAGTGTATTATCTTGTTCTGTTGTTGTGAATTCTTCTCTGAGAAATCACTGAAAAGTTGTTAAGTTGTTAAACCTGTTTTTGCTTTGTTCATTTCAATATGTTGGCCTTTTCAAGTGAGGCACATCTGGCTATGAAATGTCGACATCTCCCCTCTTCTACAAGGCTTACGGACATTTTGGACGTAAGGAATTAAACCAAACTCAAACTGAAGTTCATATAAAGGGCTTCTCTGGTCTGTGATAAGACTCTAGACCTTTATAAATCGATGGTTTTCATTTTGGTTTTGCTTAATGATTAGTGGATTAAGTTAATATTTGATGCCTCAAATGTTCAATCTTCTATCTCTGCAAAAAAAGAGAAGGTAAATAATAGACTTATTTAAAAGTAATTTACCACTTTGCCAAAGTGAATCCGTTTCTAAGTGTGAACTACGGTCCCCTACTGTCAATGCATACTACTAATGCACATTTTGTCACTTAGACTGATTTCAAACTAATTATGTCTTTAAACTAGACAACCCTTGACTCAGCATTTTCTTTTTCATGCTGGGGAAAAGCTCATTAATTATATGCAGGCAAATGTCTTTTGATACTTTCTAGTCATCACACATTAATATAGATCAGGGATGGGCAAATGGCGGCCCGCGGGCCGCATGCAGCCCCCACCTCCTCTTTTTGCGGCCCTCAGATTGATTTATAAGCAACGTCATTAATAAAAGAAAAATATATTTATTTTTTTACTTGTAGTAGGCTACTGATACCGTCCACTAGACTCCTAGTTACGTCGCGAGCTGCGTACATGATTTCAAATACCGCAAAATAATCTGTGACGCATTTTTGTGTATTGTGTTTGTTTCCCGGGGAAACCCTCACAAGAAACACCGGCTGTTGTTATGCCTGCTGTGACGTTAAGTTGCCTCTTGTAATTATGTCTTTACAAGCTTAAAAGTTGTATTTATCATCTGAATTTGGCGAATACAAGTTTAATATTCTTAAAACCAAGACTTTGTTTATTTGAAATCAGATGAAAACAAACTGTCACGGACCCTGCCGTGTTATCTATGATTACTACGCTTTTCATTCATAATTTCAGCGGGAGGGAGGGGGAGTGGTGCTGAGGAACAGCAGAGTGTGGGCTGACAGGTGTCTGTGTTGACATTCCCCTTATTGTGGAATAAGGGGAATGCAGAGACTGGCTACAAGTGTTTTAGGTTCAAGTTAGTCAACTAATGTCTGGGTTAGTGTTCATGACTTCATGTTTATGTCATCTTAATGGTTAATCTCAATACACACACATTTTCCGTGATTTCCAATAGTTTAAAATAGTTTTATTCCACTGTTTAATAACCTGTTCAATACAAACATGCCACTTGTAAAAATAAAATAACATTTCTGTGAACTGATATTTGTTTAGTGAGCTTATTAGAGGATGTTCCCATTTTTTGGGGATGTTCCCTTTGATTGTAAAATGTCAATGAAGATGTCAGACTTAGTATATTTGTTAATAATTACATACAACACATGGAATTTTTGTGTGCGTGTGTTCCAAGTGAATCTGCGGCCCCCTGGTGGCCAGTACATCAATGATGTGGCCCCCACCACCATCAAAGTTGCCCATCCCTGGACTAGAATGACGAATAACGTTAGTTCCGCCTATTCCGTCATTCAATAAATCGTGTAATAAATCATACATTTTTCATTTTTTTCACTTTTCAT
>NW_011346324.1:0-5408 GCF_000735185.1 Notothenia coriiceps | reverse complement strand
TGGCCTTGTAACCAAGGTGGTTGGGTGGGGGGGGGGGGTGACTGGAGGAGGCTATAGAAAGCAATTTTGTTTATATTTAGCTGAGCGTCAGTTTACTTTTCTTGCAGGGCTGTTTTATGTATAAAGCAAGGTTGTTACCTCCGTGCCTGCCATGAACTCAGCTGCACTGGAAGTCCTGGTGAGCAGATCTGAATACAGCTAAATATGTTTGTATACGCTTTAAGGCCCCTACACACCAATCTGACATCAAAGAACACGTCCCGACGGACCCGACTGTTGTGTCGCCTCACGTCTCCTGCGTCTTGGCCATCTGTCGCACTGGAACACGCCGCAAAGACTTCAGCCGACGGCCAAGAAGCACGTACGAACCTTAAATAGTTAAATGTTCAAACCTTAAATGTTTAATAGTGTTATATTGATGTATTAGGGTACTAACCGAAAGAACGAGATACGGATACAAGCGGCCGAGATGGGTTTTTTCCGCAGGGTGGCTGATGTCTCCCTTAGGGATAAGGTGAGAAGTTCAGTCATCCGGGAGGGACTCAGAGTTTAACCGCCCCTCCTTCACGTCGAAAGGAGCCAGTTGAGGTGGTTCGGGCACCTAGTTAGGATGCCACCTGGGCGCCTCCCTAGGGAGGTGTTCCAGGCACGTCCGGCTGGGAAGAGACCAAGGGGTAGACCTAGGACCAGGTGGAGGGATTATATCTCTTCGCTAGCCTGGGAGCGCCTTGCGATCCCCCAGTCAGAGCTAGTTGATGTGGCCAGGGAAAGGAACGTTTGGGGCTCTCTGCTGGAATTGATGCCTCCTAGACCCGACCACGGATAAGCGGGAGAAGATGGATGGATGGATGGATACTAACAGTTTTAGTATGGTGTAATATGGGTCTAATACCAGTTTAATATTGGTTTAATAACAGTCTAACGTGTGTATTATTATGGTGTAATATGGGTGTAATAATGGTGTAACACCGGTGTAATGGGGGTGTATTAATGTGTAACATGGTCATAACAGTGTTATATTGGTATATTAGAGGTGTAATAACAGTGTTATTATGGTGCTATATGGGTGTAATATTTAAATTACATGGGTGTGATATGGGTCTAATAAAAGTGTAATATCGGTTTAATAATAGTGTAAAATAAAAAGGGTGTAATACTTGATACAGTGATAATGGCATAACACAAGTGTAATAGGGGTGTATTAATGGGTAATACAGGTTTAATAACATAGATGTAATGTAGACAATAGCAACCAATTAATATTTCAAGATATTAACATGTGATTACCCATGTAAGGGTTAATAGAGCATTAGTTAAAAGGTTATGATACACTTTTATGAACTCATAAAAGTGATCTAAGTATAAGAAATAACAAACTTACATTTCTATTTCCTATGCTTTATTATAATGACAAACTCTAAGTGTTGTCGATTTCAACAGTTTGATAAATCAATGTTGCAGAGGGTTTTAAATTATTACAGACATAACTGTTGTTGTTTGTTCCATGAAAAATTGGAACCTGAACAAAACAATTGGAACTTTGACTGTCTCAAATGTGTCCAGTTGACTATCCCAGCCTTTGTTATTAACATATTTCAGCATAGAAAAGCAGGTATTACATCACATTTGCTTCTTAAGTGCAGATTGCCAGTATGCGCTGGGGATAGGTTTTAGGGAACATTTCCAATCGAGTTGGCATTTTGAATCGCCAACTAATGCAAAAAGGAGTCACATTAAGCACTGAAACCACGGCTCCATACCTGAGTGTAAGCCCACACACAGCCTGAATGGAATCAATTCTTGACGGTGGAAATGTGAAGCAGGGAGGTTGTTATTTTTTCCTTTTATGGCTCATACCCAGCAGCCTCCCCCAGATCGACTGGCACCATAGTCTTGTTAAAGGAAATGTAGAAAATGAGCAACTAAACAGATAACTAGGATGAATAAAAACAAATTGCTGAAGGAAGAGAAAGTGGCCCAGATTTCTTAAATTTTTTTATTTTGATGCAAATGATCTTGCAGTACAAACTCGCATGGCACGAGTCTGGCCTTATTTGGCCATTTCTGCGGATATCATGGTAATTAACCACTCAGTATTTACTCATTTTACCTTGGTTTTCAGTGCGTCTGTGTCATCAGTCAAGATGTTCCTATCAACATGTTCATCCTAAAACACATATATACCTCCCATTCCTTTCTACTGTTGCCATCATTCCCTTATACTGCATATATGTATATTTGCTTTCTGTGTTTCCTCCTTTCTGTCTCCTTCAATTATTTCGAGCAGCACAAGTGTTTGATGTGTGCTGGGCACGAGAACAAGGGATCAGATACACACCCCAAACAGGAAATGAGAAATTCAAGCAAAAACACCCATGTGTGTGTGTCTGCCCCGGAGAGGAAGACTTGCAGGGAGGAATGCAGATAGATAGAGCAGGATAGACGGTAGAGGATGTGAAAGAGACACACTGAATCGAAAGGCTGTAAATGGCGGAGGTGAAAGGTTACATTGTGTGTGTGAACATGAGGAGAGAGGAGGAAGACCCTGAGAAATTTTTTTATAGATAGTGACCACCCTATATGCTGTCCTACATCGCCCTATGACATCAACCATCCTAACGAAACCCACCAATGGCTCAAAAACGTATTCCATTGAACTGCAGTGGTGTCAAGTAACTAAGTACATTTACTGTACTTATTTTTGGGGGACTTGTAATATACCTGAGTATTTCCATTTGTTGCTACTTTGTACCTCTACCCCACTACAATTCAGGTCAATTGTGTACTTTTACTCCAAAATATTTGTTTAATACCTTTAGTTACTTTGCAGATTTGGATTAATGATGTGAAATACATTAATTAAATAATTAGGTTAATTTGAAGCAATAATATTAAGTTGAACCTAATATGTTTTATTTAAACGTAATATTATTGCTTTCAACTAACCTAATACAGTTATGTGAAATCTGTTGACGTAATACATTTAATTAAATTCAAGGTTTCAATTTTGCAGTGTATAAACAACCCTTAAAACCCTACAGCATACAAATAAAAATAAAATTGGCTGCACCTTGATAAACACTTGAAGTGTTGAATGCATCAATAATTTTTATGAAAACATGAAAAATTATTCTGAAATGGGCCAATCTGCATAATGAGTTTACTTGAGTATATTTTGATGCTAATACTGTTTTACTTCAGTAACATTTTAAATGAAGGATTTTTACTTGTAATAGAGTATTCACTCTGGTACTTTACATTCACTCAAGTAGGCCTACAAGATCTTCTCTCACCTCTAAACTGCTATGACCTCATCCAGGCGCAGTTCACCTTATCTTTCAAATTTTCAATCCACATTTCAGGTCGAGGAGGACACCATGGCCAGAAGTGGGAAGTAACAGTACAATTTTGAGTATTTCAATGTAATGCTACTTTTACTCCACTATACAATTAAAAGGGAATCATTGTAATTTAAGCTTGAGTTACTTTTAAAACACAGCATCCACAAAAACTGAACTGGTGGACTAAATATTTAAGTCATTAAATAATTTACAAAAAGTCAATCAGAACTTAGTTTGTCGTAAGTAAGAATGGAGAAACCAGCTCGAGTGCGCTAGAATTTGAAAGTACGCAGCCGGAAAAACAATTATTATAAAAAACATTTAGCTGATAATCCCTTTTGTACTTTTGCTCAATAAGCTTTTGAGTGCAGAACTTTTACTTGTAATGACAATAATGTATTGGTACTTTTACTCAAGTAAAGCATCTGAATACTTCTTCCACCACTGCCAACGGCTCTCTTGGAGTCAGACAGAGCAGCGTTTGTTTGCTCATTTCACCTGGAGGTTAGCTTTGTGACAAGTTCTGCATCACACCCACATCCCACAGTTGTACTAATGTGCTAGACGGCAAACCCTCTGGCAGTGGAGCTCGTAAAAACAAGAACGAGCCCCGGGATTATCTATCAAAGCGACAGTGGCGGTTGTGTGACACGCTGCAGCCCTTTCATCTGCCAGTGCGGTTGTTGTTTTCACGCTAGTTAACGGTAGCGACGACATGTTGTGGCGGCTAGTTTATTTTACATCGTAGGCTGCGCTCCTACTGTTTATGAGCAATGAACGATGGTGCGCAGCACACATGGTCAAGCTTTCCCACAGAAGGGAACCCGCATCATAAGTGACTCAGGATGTCTGGGTGAACACACTCAGACCATTAGATGACTGTGGGACTTAAAAGGAAAAGGAAGACTTCCACAAACAAAGTGGAAAGAGAGACGAGGTGTTGACGAAAAACACCCCGGCCTCTCATCAAGGAGATGAATTGTCAAGTGGTGTTAATAGCTGGGATCTGATGTGGCGAGACAGCGAAAAAACTAAAGAGCAAAAAGAAAGACAGACAAGGCAAACTGTAAACAGAGACTAAGTACATTTACTCAAGTACTGAACTCTGAAAAAACTGTAACGTTTACTTTAATTAAGAATATAATGTCAACACATTTTTCAAAACAGTTTTAGGTTAGTTAAAAGCAATAATATATTAGATATTTTTAATCTAATTGATATTATTGCTTTCAACTAACCTGATGACCATAATACATTGAATTAAAGTAAACGTTTCCATTTTGAGTTTTATTAGTGCAAAAATATTATCTAGAAATTTCACATATATAAATATAATTATATACACACATCATGTATTTACGGTGGCTGAGAGGTGCAAACGACAATTACAAAGTGCAAAACATTTTAAAAAAGCTTGAGACAAATTTACATTTTATAAAACAAATTTACATTTTATAAAACAAATTACATTAGCAAAACACTTTTACCAAAGAAAAAACTATTTAACATTAACAAAAACAAATGAACAAGATGCAAAACACTTTTGCAAAGCTCGAGACAAATGTACAACTGTCGAAACGCTTTAATATTTCCCGAAACACTTTAACATTTGCCGATTCCGTTCTGTGGAAACCACCTGGGCCAAGTGACATGGTTTTGCTCATCACGATTTACTTTATCTAACACTAACCCTAACCCTAACGGACCATAAACCGGCGGTCTATCCGCCAAAACAAACTTAAAGGGGACCTATCATGCAAAATGCACTTTTGTACGTCTTTTATACATGAATATGTGTCCCCGGTGTTCCAGGGAACACACCAAGTGTCAGAAAATACAACCCTCTCTCTTTTCCTCCATACCCAAATCTCTAAAAACAGGGCTGCAACGGATTTGATACATGTGGATTCTGATTTGCACCTCTATGATGTCACAGAGGTGCACTGCGCCTGTATGGTCAACTCTCCACCTATCAGGGGAATGAGAGGTTGCCGTGGCATGGCAACAGCATAGCAACAGCATGGCAACAGCATAGTAACATGACGCTTGTGCCTCGCCCCCTCCTTT
>NW_011346323.1:0-2873 GCF_000735185.1 Notothenia coriiceps | reverse complement strand
GTATATTATGCAATTAATCATTTTAGATAGAAAATATGTTTGGAGTCAGACACCTGGCAGAGTTATACTACTGTATTACACAATGCTTTCAGGAAAATACTGCAGGTTAGGGCGTGTGCAAGAACATTGCTAGTTTGGTGAACGTATTAACAAAAGGCAACTGTTCTGTACAAGAACATGGACATTTTACATGTGATATAACATAAAATCTTTAAAGATATAAACATAAATAAAATCCAAGTGGTTTTTTTCTATTTATAAAGCCCTGTTGGGTCTTATGGTGTACATAGTGGACATGGATTCAGCGCAGATTGGACCAGATGTTTTGGAAAGTTGGTAAGTTGTGGAAGAGGGCGCAAAGTACACAGAGGTTTCACAAATTATTTCACCTGTGACAGAAATCCCCCGATGCTGGGCTCATTACCGGGGAATTATGAATGCAACAAAAGAGCTTTTCCTGCCTTTTCGCCTGGCTTGCAATCATTGAGTTCTAGGGTAAAGCTGGAGTTGGTGCATCCTATTAGAAAGCCAAGTCCATGTAGAGAAACCTCCAAGACTGAAAAATAAAATGTCTTCCTGAGCCCAGGCGGGGCTAGGTAAACGGTATCTCTATGACGTCCTCCTCGATGATGTCCCCCTGGGGGAGGGGTGTGTGCTCGGCAGGGCTATGTGTGCAGCTCAGCCCTGCGAAGGGGCTGCACCAGGACAGAGAGAAGGGGCCGCCAAACGCCATCTGCATGGCCTCCCGACACGGAACCTTCCCCCACTTCCCCGTCTCTCCCTTCAGACGCTCGATGCCCTGCAGGAGAACTCACAGTGAGGGTCTGAGGAGAGCAGAGCTGAGCCAAAAAGGACCAGAAGTCATGTGATACATGCACTATCATGCATAACAAACACACAGGGATGATGACTGCAGCGACACACTATGATTAGCTCTGTGGTTTCTCAGACACCTATCAGACTAAAAAGGGTCCAGGAAAAAAGCTTCTGGATTACATCTAAAGGATAGGTTCACATTCTTGTCTATCTTAATACAATACTCATTTGCTGTATGTATGTTGAAAGAGTAATACGTCTAGGTGTCTTTATTGGCCATGTAGCACTCTCTTCCAAATAAAGACCAAGGCCTGAATTGGAAGGGATCATCGAACAGTAAGAAGCCAAAGGGGGATATTGTACCAACAGACAGGAAGACACTGGGACTGTCAGGTTTAATTCCAAAGTCAACAGTTAAAACTTGAGGAAAATTACATATTTCATCATCAAACCACAGTTACATAATTGATCATCCTGTGCAAATTAAAACTTCAGTGTAGAAGTGGAACATGCTGGAGGCTGGTCCTTTAAATGCTTTGTTACTAATCTGTTGACCGGTTGGTGCTCTCTTCACAAACACAACAAAAAGGAAAAGACCCAGCCATATATACAAAATATGTATCTCTACATAAAATGCAACAGGAGCAGTGTTACTGACCACAATGTTTGTTGTGCAAGGTATTTCACAATAAAGCAACGCTGGTTTTTATGTGAATGAAGTGATGAAATAAGTAAGATCTTGCTTGTCCAAAGTGTTTTTTTTTTTTAAAAAGGCACGTTTAGAAAAGATTTACTATCTTTGGCTACCTCCAACTCAGATGTCTTCGTGGCCAGTACAGACAGGAGGCGTAGCTATTCTTTCAAAGTACATACGAGTGCTGCAATAACTACTTTTACTCCATCCTTTAAATGCTCTATCAGTTCTGATTAATCTTCTAAGAAACCTGCTCAAAATAAAAATACTGTCCAAAATGACTCACATGCACTGGGAATAAAGAAAACCCTGCAGAAGAACAAGTCACATGGTCAACATGGTGCATGCTTCCTGTCACACACAGAGCTCTCATTCATCCGTCATGTAGGTTTCAATCTGTAAAAAGGAGACCTGAAGCACTCTGGCCTTCACATGGACATGCTGGTGATGAGTTAAGCTTGATGGGACGTCCGTGTGACTTACAGTCTGTAGCAAGCTTACCTCATCAAGATTACAAACAGGGCTCTGCTTCAGAAAGCTCAGGACACAATGAGTGATCAACCAAAGCATTGCATGAGTGTGGAAAGAGCATAGCATGGGACAGAGGAATAAACAGTTAAGTTGGAATAGAATGAAGGACAGAGTGAACATGTCAAAATGCAGGGAGTGAGAGGACTGTATGCAGGGAGAGAAGAAACCTTAAACAGGAAAATAAAGAGGTTGAAACATCTGGCTGTACCAGCTTCACATTTAAAGAGTACATTTTATACATTGGAAAAAGCAAGCAAACACAGTTGTTGCATGGCAACTGAGAAGTATTTATTCTCTGCACTTGTGCTGAATTATTTTCAGAATATTTAGAAATAATTAAATTATTTTGTTCTAATTAAAATGTCTGTAAAAAACAAATCATCTCCAGCATCATTCTCACCAGCGGGCCTTCATCATACCGGCTGTGATTTACATACATTACTGACCTCACCTGTGCCATGCATTCAGATAAAACAACATTACACACGTAATAAAGAATAGAGGAAGCAGTTCACAGGAGAACATCTCAAATGACACAAAGAAGGAATTTGCATTTGTAGTACATTCGTAAATGACAATGATTCAAGCTATACATTTGATATAATCACTCCCCACAGAAAACGATTGTAATTTTAAAAAGGTGAGTTTTTAAAGGGCCCATGTCATCGCCATTTCTACTCATCATAATTCCATTGTTGAGTTCTACTAGAATAGATTTATACTGTTCAATGTTCCAAGCTCACATTGGTTTCTCATACAGTATCTCTGTATAGTATATGTATTCACTCTCTGCCCTACACGGCTTGCTGGAGCTCCTGCCTAGGGTTGCAAA
>NW_011346322.1:0-32899 GCF_000735185.1 Notothenia coriiceps | reverse complement strand
TGCTTTAACCACTAGGCGGTGCACACAAGGTGCACACAGCCATAATAACTTTTTATTATTAGTGTAGGACACTTATGTATGTACAACATCTGAAGATGTGTAGTTTTATTCATGCTTTCACATAATTTTACAGCATATTGCTATACTATTTCAGACTCAGTATTTACATTCTTATATTCAAAGAAAATCAGTAATATCTTTCAAAACTACAAGTCCTTTTATATCAGCTGTGTACTGTTATGGTGTAAATATAACCTATCTACCAATTGGATCAAATGTAAAAGTCAGCCGAATTAGTGTTGATACTGCGAGGAGACAAATTGTGTGAAGAGAAATTGAAGATGTTGTTTAATTGTTGATATATTTATGATCCACGTCAAGTCTTCAGTTTCGGCGGCATTTCTTCCAGTTTTTCCAAAGGTCTTCTCATCAGGGCTCTATAAATAGAGAACTACGGCAGATCTGTAATATGTAATGCAGCCGAACCGTGTATTACAATGCCGTTATGTGATGACTTTCAAAGAGAAAAGCAAGAACACTCGGAATTAAGTATTATTTTATTATTTAAAAAAAAAAAATCCGATTTCATATCATATAAACACCAAATCCCAACATGCGTTGCGGCTAAAACATCCAATCGGGCTTAAACCATAGCTGAGGATCTTGGGTAATCGCTCGAAATGCATACGTCTGTTTCCGGTTATTTTTATTTTGGAATTCAGTTCCTTACTGACGCCAAAAAAGCCAGAGATTATGGAACTAAACAAATAAATAAAAACAAGGATAATTGTGTGTTATTGGTGAGTAAATAAGTAAGTAAGTAAGAATAACAAATTAGAAGGAAAAAAAGATTTAAAAAATACAGATTTCAGTATCCTGAGGCTCTCAGCCCCATTTATTTTCCTCACAGACGGCAGGAAAAGTCCGAAATTATACGATTTAAAATAAAAGCAATAATTGTGGCTTGCTATTGAGTAAGAACATGTTTTTATGAACCACACAGCTTCCGGTCTTCCTATAACACGTAATTCCGTGAGACTACCAATATAAATAAATTGCTTTTAAAATCGTGCTGTGCAACACGAAAAAAAGGGGAAAATCGTGTTGGTGAACACGAATCAATAGATTAAAAATCGAGACGGTTGCTGCATGAGGTCATGTTAGGTATTATATTGTGGTTTTTTTTCATGCAAACAAGATGAATTATCACTCAAAGTTTTTTTATTGACAATTGTTATTTTCTTCTGGACAGTAGAACAAACCCAAATGTTGCACAAAAACACAAACATTATAACAAGGCCTGCAAATTGTAATTCATTGACATTCAGTTGAACAGCAGAAACTAAAAAAATTCTGGAAGGGTAGAAAACTTTTATAAACTTTACTGTACAAATTATACAAATGAAGACCCATTACAAGCTTGAATGAAAGATATGCTCTCTCGAGCAAGCACAGCATGTTGTTGCTGATTTTATCATGAGGGTGCTGATGCTCATGAAGAAGAGATTTTTGCTGATGATGGGGTTGAGGATTTGTCAAAAACGAATCAGGAACCCGGAGGGAGGAAAGCATTGTGGCATCATGGTGTTGCATTATGACTGTGTTGCAGGGAATAATTTTAGGAACGGACTGGCAACAAAAAAAAGGGAGGGGGGGAGGACTGACATGTTTTACAGACGGATGAGCCCTGGACAAAAATACTTCTATACAACACATAGTAAGAAAGCAGATTCAGAGCACATTTGAATCAGCAATATGACCGTGTCATCAGAAAGGAGGATATATTTAGGCTAATCTGTTTGAATTGGATCAACTCTTCTCTTTTGGAAAAGTTGCATTTGACATCATCCTGTACATTCTTACGTTTTCATGACAGTGATTTGATGACAACATTAGTCATCTTTTAAACCTTTCCAAACAAAACTCTGTAAAATAATAGAAGAAATTATACTGACAAAACCTTTGTGAGAAGCCCTTTCAGTGCACTCCCTTGCAGTCAAAACTATATCTTGTGTTTCTTAGGGCCTAATGGCACAATCGACTTCCCTGTCCTAGATGAATATGTGGCTTTAAAGCAAGATATTAGGGTATTTTGGGAAATACATGATTATTATCTTTCCTGCCAAGAGTAAGATGAGAAGACTGACACCAATCTCCCGTCTGTAGTGAGCTACCAGATATATAGCTAGAGTGTGTTAGCTATAGGGAAACAACCGGCATCGTATAGCTCTGTCCCAAGGGAATGAAATCCACTTTCAAGCTAATTTAAACTTAGCTCATTCATAAATTGTATCTCAATTGTTTTATTTTTTCAACATTTGCAATCAATGAGCTTTAGTATTTTTTTTACGATTTAGGAAAAGGTTAGCTGTTTCCCCCCTTTTACTTTCTGTTAGCTGATTTAAGCTAACAAGCTGCTGGCTCCAGCTAACATTAGCCAGAAGACTGTAATTTGTCTCCTCTGACTCTCATAATTAAAGTGAATGTGTGTTTACACAAATGTCAAATTTCTTCATTAAAGCTTTTACAAATTGAAACTTCATCTAACTCATGGTTAATAATGTAACCTTTTTTTTGGCGGGGGAATTAAAGTTACAAGTAAGTAAGTAAGACATGTTTCTGTAAAATCACAGGCTTTGGGATAATTCAGCAAACTCATACTGTCAACTGATTGTTGTCATTTTCCAGTCACCAATGAACTGTGAATAAAACAAAGTAGGAAAGTAAACATTTTTGCAGCCAATCATCTGCATGGATTTATGTGCATTTGTCATAGAGAGCTGGTTTCCATATGACTGTGCAGCACGATACTTGTGTCACTTGAAGATACTTTGTTGAGCTAGAGGAAATTAGGCGAGCAAGGGAGCTAATTCTGCAGTCAAGAGCTGACTTTCTTCTTCTGAATTATGTTTTTTATGTCTTGCCTCTGTGTTTGATCTCAACAGACCTTATTATCCAGCTGCAGGTAGGAAGGTTAAGAGGAATAGCAGAAACATAAGTCTGACAGGGTTTGTCCTCTGCCCACACTGTGTACACTCATACAGGATGAATAGCTTTATTGTCTAAAAATAAAGTTTGATACTTGAGATAGTAAGGAAAAGTCTTGCAAACTTTTAACTAGGGAGTGCAAGTTGAATTTACATTTGTCATGACCAAAATTATTGAGCCATATGGAAATGCGCTGGGTTTTCTTTCCTTTCCTTTCTACCACAAACATAGTCGAAACCACTTTTGGAAAGTCCATTGTTACCATACAATCTAAGATAGAAACATGAACACCATTATTGAATCTGTAATTATATCAAGTATTTTATATCACCGGCATTATTCTTAAAATGCCAACAACATGTGAAGCATAGTGGTTGCAGTTTAAAGCCACTACCCTATGTAACAGGAGTCTGTGAAGCTGCAGGAAAACATCTCCAATGTTTTAACTTGCTCAGGTTCTGTTTACTTTATTTGTACCTACAGTTAGATTGGGTTTTCATATGGATTACTTTGTGAGGGGCATTTAAACATAGACAGAACAAAAAGAAAATGCTGTACATACAGTATACCTTTTATAGTAATTCTCCACTTTGAATAAGGAATTCTGTCTCATAATTGGATTACATTTGAAATATGGTGGGAAAATGGAATTATAAATTAAAGGGAGATGTAAGAAACTATTGACACTGGTTTATTGAGACTTTTACCTTGCTCACATTATTAATTAAGCATTATTGGGTCCACCTAAAAGCAGCCGCTCGAGCAAAGATCTCCAGGGCAACATACCAGAGCTTTTCAAATTCCCTCTCTTGAAGCACTTGTCCATTTAAATTCATATTATTTACTACACCAGATGTGGCCCTTGTGGCTCTCAGTTGAGGGCTACAGTCCAACCCTGAAGGGCAAGTGAGGAATTTCAGGTGGCCTCTGTAGACCGTTGCAATTTACATGAGCAAAGCTTTAAATGCTCTTGCCATAAACCTTAATATCAGAATCAAACATTTTTGAAAGATGTGTTCCCTTTAAATTACAAGATGCTTTAAATTATTTAAAAGTTGCAAGTATACTAAAAAACAAAAAAATGAAATCGATTTGCTTTTGATTGCCACTAGAAAAGCATCAAATGCGTACTAAAAACTCTAAAAAATGAGTTGTTAAGTATTTTGAATTGGCACTTTAGCAAAATATTTATCTTTTGAAAATATAATATGTTTTTTTTATCTTGATTGCCTTGTTGTCATTTAACACTTATATGTTCAGGGGAAGTGTTGGAATAGACACTGGCTCACTGTCTCTCACAGGCACACATACAAATATATCAATTTACTGTATTTTAGTTCCTGTGTTATTTGCTCAATCAGCCTGCACACTGTGATTCACAAAGACATCTCTCGTTACTTGGAGCTTTAGTGCTTTTAGGATTTAGAGGATAATAAAAGACAAATTGTCAGACAAATGGGTGTAACCATTTCTAGGTTATCAGACCATGTAAAAATAATCACGTTAACTGAGATATTGGAATGGGGAGGTTTGGTTCCTTAGAGACCACTCCATCTTCTTTCACAAGTAACCATTTCCTCAAGCTTGTCCAGTGGAGAAGCTTGTTTTATAGTAGATGTGAGATGAACAGCTTGGTGTTTATTAAGAAAAATAAAACAGTGAATGACTTTGGGAGTGCACAGACAATAAAGAGAATTGTTGGCTTTTCTCATATTAATTTAGACCAATGTGGAAGCAGGGAATCTGTGGGTCTTTGGAAAAAAAACATGGTTTTACCTGGGAAATCTTGGTAACAAATAAGGATCACTTTATCCTTAACAATGCTGCTGCTAGGGTTCCCTCAAACAAGGCACTTAACCTCCGAACTGCACACACACAGCTACTTAGTGGTCACCAGTATTCATAAAACCGCACAATGTAGTGTAAAACCAACTCTGTCCTCGATGATATATAGTCCTATTTATAACTTTTCCCAAATAATTTGTCATTGGCATACAAAGCGCACAACTGTAATGCCAGACCGGGGTTTGCGTCACTCAGGGCCGTTCCTCCCTACAGGAAGATCATGCAGACTGCGTGGGGCCTCACCTCTCGGAGGGGGCCTCATCTTGCGGAGGGGGCCTCATCTTGCAGAGGGGGCCTCATCTTGTTGAGGGGGCCTCATCTTGCGGAGGGAGCCTCAACTGAGCCGCAAATGTGGCGCACCTATGCGTTTATGAAGCGCAATTAGTGTGGCGCGGCACGGTGCTCCACTAGCAGCACTGCCCCCCCCGTCGACGCTCGCGAAACAGAGGGCCTCATCATCTAACTTTGCGTGGGGCCTCAAGTTGGCCAGGGACGGCCCTGTCGTCACTAATACTGCTTGAAGAAGAATTAGACAACTACAGCACTTAGCTTGAGGTTCCATGCATGATAATGTTCTGCCCGACTCAACTAACTTTTGGTCTCTGTTTAATTTTCCACTACGTATATTAGTTTTGAGGGCTGACAATTTCTTCCTTTTCTTTTTAAATCTAGTGAATTAAAAAAAATGTGGTAACAGTTTATATTAATGTACACAAATTAACCATCAACTAGTTGTTAATTAACATGCATATTAGCAGTAGGCCTATATTGGCTCTTTATTATAAAACATTAAAACACTTATTAATGCCTTATTCTACATGACCATATTCTACAAGTCAAGCCATTAGTTGAGAGTACATGAACATAATTCTACAAGTCAAGCCATTAGTTGAGAGTTTTTCCTCAATAACCCTCTAATAATTTCTTATTTATTGCAAGTAAGGAAGTTGTTGTACATGAGTTTTGCTCTGCTCAATATGGGCCTAATAAGGCAGTAGTACTGCAAGAATAGTAATTATCCCATAATAACACTTAACAAATAAGATCTATTCTTATGTAACAAGACATGAAAAAGTGTTAACTGTGTCTAAATTACTCAAAATTAGGTATTTCTATCCAAGAATATGTTTTGGGGTATTGACAGTTCAGCTACCAATAGCAAGGTGAAATTGACCTGTATGTTTCATATTTGCACATTTATATTTTAGTAAAATGTGTACTGAGGTTTAGACAGGAAACCGGGTACAGGAAATAGGAGAAAGTGAACTGAATATCATGGCAGTAGACTACTACTAATTTTCCCTATGCAACCTGAATAGNAGGGCGTCCCTGAATGAGACAGACGATCCACCAGGACGGTGTGAGGTACAGATATCCCAAGGCAACTCCAGGGCGTCTGAGGAGAAGACAGGTCCCCCAGGGACGGTTTGGGGTACAGCGACTCGGCAACCTCAGAACAAGACACACAAGAGAAGACGCACAAACACAGCACAGGATATTAGAAGAAAAAGCATACGACAACTAAAAAAAAAAACCAGACACACAACAGGGGAGACCAGACCACCCAGACCAGACGAAGTAGAGGTAAGACGTGACAACTAACCCAAGGGCGCGGCCTGATGAGACCAGGCGACCCCCAGGACGGTGAGGTACAGGACAGTCGCACCTAAGGCGGCTCGACGAGAGGAGCCCCAGGACGGGACCAGGACACAGGAGAGAGGGTACCCCCTAGAACCGGCTGTGGCCGGAAGGACTAGGTCCGACGGCCAAGCAGACACAAGAAGCCAGAAGTGAGAGACCCGAAAGGAGCCCAATAGAGAGCACAGAGAAAAACAGGAAGGAACCCAGGCAAAAACCAAAAAAAAAAATGAAATAAAAAAAAAGAGCCACCACCGGACAGGAGCGTCGCGAACGCATGAGCGAGAAAGAGAGAGGATAACACTGCGAAGCAACACAGAGCAACACACACACACACAAGGAGCGGGCACAGGCCAGTGGGCGCGGAACCCTCCCCTGCGTCCTATAACATGGACAACACAAACCCTGCAGCGACGCGGAACGCGCGCGGGCTACCCTGCGGCGCACCCAACGCGCGTCCGCCGCCTACACCCTACCCTCGCCCACGCGCGAAACCAAAGCTCTAAGGACCGTTACGTGAAACGGGGGCCCAAGACGCCCAACACCCGTAGCGAGCGCGCCTAGCGCGCGGCGGCCAACGAGTCCTGCGCGGGCACGGCGCGCGTGCCTGAAATCCTAAAGCGTAATCCCGTCTCCCGACCGACCCCCCCCCCTCCCCCAACCAAACAACTACACAAAACACTACCCTTCGCACGACCGTTAAAGCGCAGCGGTGTCCCAACACCCTTCCCCCCGCTCCACTCATCCCTTTCCCTTTGGTCGAAACCAACTAACATCGAAACGAAAGTCTCAATATACACGAACACATACAAACCACCAAACCAAGACGCCAAAACGAGAGTACTCTCCCTCTCCTTATTGTTGAAACAGCTAATCTCCGTTAGCTCCGAGCTAGCACCAGATGCTAACATCAACCCTGTAACTCTCTCAGTCTCTCTTTCTCTCTCTCTCTCTCTCTCTCTCTCTCTCGAATCGAATCGACCAGTGGCCTTTATTTGTCATGAACAATCAACGAATCTACAAAACAATGACACCAGCCAAGCTCACCTTCATCTTTTGGGAACAGAAACATCGCCACTTCGGCAGACTTGACATTACTACAGCCAGCGGCAATGCATCGCTTCCCGTGTGTTTTTCCTCCGATTTTCTTCACTGTCGCCTCCATTGTCAGGTTTTCTCGATTGGCAATCACTTCCAGTCGACTCCGCAACACTTTCCAGTAAAATACTCGCTCAAAAACGTTGAGAAATTCGACTTTGAAAAAGTGAAAAAATGAACGGTGGTGAATGTAAATAGTGCGGCGGCGTCCATCTCGTGACGTCCCGCAGTAGATCGCAAGCCACGCCCACGAAGGCGGAGGTCAACTGCAGATTTCCAGGCGGCAAATTCAAAACTCGTCAAATTCATTGCTATTCCAACATCTTTTGATATGGGTTCAATAGACAATTTTGGTCATTACTATACATATTAGCATAACAGATCATGCACAGGTGCACACTTCACTGGGCCTTTAAGAGAACGGAATTTACAATTAAAAGGCTGTTCAATATGTGTTGCTAACTTGATCCGGTATCCTAGCTTAATCTTTTATCTGTAAACGTTCCCTAAATCTACTAATTTAGGGATAATCCACTGACATCCTTTAATACACATGTTAATTTGAATCAGATGTACTGATAATATCCGCAGTATAAATCTTTAAATTCTTCTTACCTTTAAAAGTCCGTCACGAACGGTCTATTATGCTGCAACTCTACAGCTCTGCTAGCCTTGGCGCTAACTTCCGGGGAACGATTGAGAGGCTCCAAGATCCGCCATTGCTGTAAAAAAAGTGGTCCATTGGAGTGAACGGAGATGACGTAACTCTCAGTCTATATGGCGCTGGGACAATCTGATGTAGAGTTTCAAAATAAAAGACCTTTGAAGTCTCATATATGAGTTGTCTTCCTTCTGTTTGTATCCAACAGTTCAAATGTTCGAATTATATTAAACCAGAATGGTCCCCTTTTTTCTTTAACAGTGAAGAAAATTGGATATGTTAATGAGATATTGACCGCAAAACTCAAATTGTCCCCGGTTTTCATTTTGAAAATCTGGTCACCTTAATTTACAGTCATTGCTTTCGGACGGAATGTACCCTTTTACTCTTCAGGTTGCAAAGGAAAAATTAGTAGCAGTCTACTCATTGATGTCTACTGCCATGCTATTAGGTTCACTTTCTGCTACTTCCTGTACCCGGTTTCCTGTCTAACCTTCAGTACAAATTTTACAAATATATAAATGTGCAAATATGAAACATACAGGTCAATATCACCTTGCTATTGGTAGCTGAACTGTCAATACCCCAACAGTATATTCTTAGATATAAATACCTAATTTTGAATTATTTAGACACAATTAACACAGTTTCATGTCTTGTTAATAAGTCTTATCATGGTAGAATAACTATTCTTGTGGTACTACTGCCTTATTAGGCCCATATTGAGCAGAGCATATTAAGACCAAAAATCATGTACAACAACTTCCTTACTTGCAATAAATAAGCACTAATTAGAGGGTTATTGAGGAAAAACTCTCAACTAATGGCCTATTACTTGTAGAATATGGTCATGTAGAATAAGGCATTAATAAGTGTTTTATAATAAAGAGCCAATATCCTGCTAATATGCATGTTAATTAACACCTAGTTGATGGTGAATTTGTGTACCTTAATATAAAGTGTTACCAAAAATGTATTTAAAAAGAATTCAAGAATTGTCTCTTCGTGTAGGATATCCAACGTCGACCTACCGTAGATTCTCTCTGGCCAATCAGTGATCTGCAGTGTTTTAACTCCACCATTAGGTATGTGCCCAGCTTGGCACCTCAAACACGGCGGTTCCACAATATAACCAGATGCAATCCACTAAGTTTATTATTAGAAAGCAAAAAAAAGAACCAGTTGAGTAGAGACATGCAATACCATTAATGTCAGTATAAGTAGATACTGAATTGCCAGAGGGCAGATATGCTCACCCAAGATAGAATGTTTACTTTCAGGGTTGAAAGAAAGTTTCATAACTCTTGTGCCAATAACACCCAGAAAAATATTGGACTATTTATACATTTTCCAAATGCAGTGTGGAAGAACCCAAGACATTAGTTTAAATAATCAATAAATAAGGTCTGAAAAGGATAGCAACCAAAATAACTGACTCCGAAAAGTGACACTGTTGCATAATTTGGATACATATTTCCAGATGTTGTTCTTAACAGTATTGTAGCTGCTGTGAAAATGTCTCTCGGGGGCTCCCTAAAAAAGCGGAGAATGATATGTTGCACAGTTATGGTATTAAAAAACACATTGCAGCTTAAGATGACTTGCAGCATAGCATGAATGGTATGGTTGTTGAAATTCCTCAACAGAAAGACAAGGGTGTCGTTTTGGGGAAAGGCTTCAGGCATAGAGCGAAGAAAGGCCTCTCTGTTTGAAAGTCTGCGGCGTGTTTGTCACCCACTCTGGCAAAGTGGGCCAATACTGACCGCTAAAGGGTCCAATCAGGCATTAGATGTACATGTATGTGTAAGAGCTGGAGCAAAAAGGAAGAGCAGGAAAGGTGGGGGTTGTGGAAGCAAGGTGGGGCAAGAGAGGGTGGGTGGTTGGGCAGGCGGGCGGGTGGGCAGTGGAGCAGATGTGAGCAGAGCTGAGGACGAGCTTCACGCAAAGACACAGTCCCATCGATGCCTCCGTTACAGCCTGGAGCAGGAAGGGGGAGGGAAGGAAAACAGAAACAACATTAAATTGGAAGCCATCGTTAGCACACAGCCCTGCAGGAAACCACACGATTAACAGGCTATGTTCAGACAGACAGTGACAATGCAGAGCACAGGAAAGGAAACTTAAAATCCCCAAATTCTAGTTTAGGTGTTCTTTTCATTTTGCCAATTCAAAAAAGAGAGAAGAGCATCGAAGAGAAAAACTATAGTCTAGAAATGAATGCATAAATATATATTGCACTGTAAGTGAAAAATGTTCTGAAGCTTAATGATGAATTCCAAAAATCTTGTTGCAAACCACATGGAAGTCTTTAAAGGTGCTGAAATCAATATCTAAATAAAAAATGCAAATCTTCAAAATGTTATCTTCATAAAACGATACACATGATATTTCTTTACTATTTCTTACTGGTATAAGAGGATAGAACTCAACGGTGGCCGAGAGGTGCAAACGCACTACAACGGCCCAAAGCACTTCCAATAGGCAAAACACGCTGCCGCTTTAGAGATGATGCAAATATAAAAACGTAAATGGGCCAAAACACATGCAAATGAAGAAACATCATCACCAACTTGACAACACAACCGCGATATTTCGAAAACATTCCCCAACTTAAACAAAACGCTGAGAATAAAAAATGCAACACAACAGAAACAGAGAAAATCGATGCAAACAGCTTGGAACGGAACGCTTGTCAACGTTTTGGGTTTATAAAGCTGAGTAATTGAAAGTGTTCTGTAAGTATATTTGAAATGACAAGGTTGACAGGTAGTTAACAGCGGATGTGCAATAACATCGGAAAATAATCATGTGTTCACATTGTCAAAATGAACCAATACAAATGTTTAGGTACATTTCCAGTGGCAGTGACAATTCGTGAAGACGTTTCTTTATTTGCATGTGTTTTGGCCCATTTATGTTTTTTTATTTGCATTGTTTCTGAAGCTGCAACGTGTTTGCCCTAATGGAAGTGTCCACAATTTTGCAACATTGCAAAAATAATCTGATAACATCTGATGGCGTCACTAACAAATCTAAATAAATTAAAACCAATAATGTTGTTTCGTAATTCAAAAATGTAATATGCCTTTTGTCGGAATAAAGCCGTATCCAAACATTGAGCCCTGCAGCACTTACTCACTTGTGATATTTACCCATCACCACAGAACTCAATGAAAAAGAAGAAAAATGACCTTCATTTGTTGCATTAACTAAAAATAATCATGATCTGGCCTTGCTTTAAAATGTCAACAGAGTCTGTGGTCACATACTGTGCAGACCTTATTCTCTGCATCCAGGGAAACCACAATGGGCCTCCAACTCAGAGTCTGAATGGTACAGTTGCTGCACATTATCTGCCAGATGGGCCAGCATAGGGCCTGCTGGAGGGGGAGACAGGGTCACATCCTCCATCCTCTTGCATTATGTAAGATTTATTTTTGGGATGTACAGTTCAAACCAGTTTGTGTTTGCCAAGTGGTTTTCAGACAGTCAACCACTCTCAGACTCTTGAGCATGATGTGAAAATCGCCAGTTTGACCACCAAAACTGATTTCCTCTTATATGTCAGACGGGCTGCCTCACTAGTTGCAATTATCAGTCAGTATAAAATGTGCACCTAATCATAGAGCAAGAATATCTCTGGCATTAGTGTTACATTTATTTGCTCACTGAATCAGGCCAACAGCTGCGTGGGATTCACTGCGATGTATATACAGGTGTTGCCAGTTCCTTAGCTTCAAGGATTATCAAGCCTTTCCTTAGTGGCACGGCTTTGGGCTCAGTAAAGCTGAACCTTTAGGACATGGCACACTTTGTAGGGCTTATATTATGTCTCTATCTTATCACTTGTTCTCTCTTTCGCTGTCTGTCTTCCAAACCTGTGGTCTAATGAAACACATCTCCAGCATAACAAGCCATGTGGGTGTCTTCAAATGAATAAAGAGAACCCCACAGTCCTTAGAAGCTACGTGGCATAGCTAATCTGCCACTCTAAATTGGCTATTTTCAAAGACATATGCAGCATGTGTTCATCATGTTTGTGAAGGTAACCCTGATCTAATTAGCCTTATCAATCTATTCAAGTCTTAGAGGAAGGAGGAACTCCCCTGAGATTGTTATGTCTTCAATGTGTGAAACTACGAGTTATTTCCTTATATAGTGCTATGATTAGATTGTTATGGTGTCTGGTTTTGCCTACCTCTATATCACAAGGTTCCCAGCAATACTGGAGTACGTTTGTCATTTGTTTAAACGCAGAAGCGTACTGCAACAAAATTCCTGCAGCAACATCACCACTTATATCTAGTATGCTTATAGAGTGGTGCACTCCCTCGACATAAAGCTCTGTGGCAAACACACATTCAGATGCTTGTGTTTCTTAGAGATTCTAGATTTTCAGACATGGCACAACCACTTGCAAAGTCAATGCAAAAACATGAAGGGTCAAAAAGAAATGTAAACTTCCCCAAAAAATATACAGTATAAGGCAAAACGTGAATAGACAAATCATGAATACCACATACTGTACAGAGACAGGGGAGAGACCGACTTGCTTTCGAGTGAACTTCAGTTTTAGAGCCACTAAATCCTTTGAAAGCTTGGCATATATCAGGGAGCTACTCTCATTTTGAAAATGTTCATATCAAATTTACATCGATTATTATTTCATGACTCAAATAATTGCATTAGTAATTGTAAGTTAAGCCTGTTTTTATTTTTTGTTCCGGAGCCAATATGTACCGTAACAAGAAATGCACTCAACCCTATCAGGTTTAACACTTGACAGAAACCAAACATTCATGCTCCAATAAGCTTCAGCCTCCCTGAGATTGGGTGATGTGGGTTTTTTACACTTCAGTGGGCGAGTCTGGATTTCAGAGGTGGAGTAAAGGTAGAGAAGAAAAAGAAGTTGGAGGACTGGCTGTGCAGACAGGTAAAGCTCTCATCTGTCCATCTATTTACTTATCCTTCCATTTCCCCGCTCCATGCCCTCACTTTCTACCTCCTACCAGTGACTCACAGGTCTCACACTTTGGACCATAGTAACACACACACACATAAGCATACACACACACACTGTCCTCAATATAACAGTTAGTTCACAGAGTAGTTGAGACAAAAACAATACAGCAGAAAGACATACGACATCATGACATTTTAGGCATCCATATGGGCACATGACTATTGTTTAAAACAGACTGGAACAATCTATTAAGGGAGAAGAGCAAAGGCGACAAGTAGCAGTAGCTATCAGATCTTTCCTTGCAAAAAGCTAATTAATAATGTCCATAGCATTTCTTCCCTTTACATGGGAGGTCTGCAGACTCACAGACTAACTTATATTGTGCTACAGCTACTAGCACAACATCTCTTCTTGCTAAGTAAGACTCGCTTGATGCTTACTGCTGCTCAACAGCGCCGAATCAAGTTATTTTCATTCCTCTGAAAAGCAAAACTAGCCGGACACTCAGCGGCTGGGAGAGGGGTTTAATGAAATTCTATTGTGCTTACTCTTAATTTGTATACATACTTTTTTGGTAAAACAACTTTCGAAGGATTAACAGGGCACCTAGCTGATATCGTAATATGTTCTTGCTAAACCGATGCCATTCTCATTGCTATGCATACCGCACAAATTTACAATTTGCATAAAGATACAATTTCTTTATCCAAATAACATCTCCGGATACAGTTCCTATGTAAGTGCCTGCTGTAAATGGGATCTCAGAGTTAACTTTGAATAGCTCCACTTTGATTTTAATTCATCGATACTCTCTCACGTACTGCAGCTCCAAAGTCCAAAATGCTTCCCTCTTTACCAAATAATCCAATGAAACAAATAACATTATTACATAATGTTGTTGGTTTGGTCCTGATGAATACATTATATCCCTTTATTACCTTATAATTGCAATCCATATTATTTATTTTATTTAAGAAAAGGAACAATTAGCGAGCCCTTGAAGAAGCCACAGTGGAAAGGGTTGTGTTTGAGGCATGAGCTTCTTCGGTGCACAGTCCCAGCAGAGGTACATACGTTTATTCTGTGCATTAATTAAAGGGATAATATAGTTTTAGACTAATTGTATTTGCACTTTACTCTAGCTTTCATAGAATTTGAATGCCAAATGCCTGCAGGTTGAAGCTCTTCTAAATGAACACAGCTAAACTCAGTTCATGGATGTCATGGAAACAGAAACTCTCAAAGGATGAGTCGAGAGAAACAAACAAGTTAACTTCCAATACAGGCAACTCTAACCTCGATAGTAACATAACAGTTTGATCACCCGGAACTCATTGAGGAGTGGTTAATGTCATCCCAAGGTTTTAATGGAAAGAAAACAGTTTGAACTATTTCACCACAGCGCATGCTGGGTTTTCTCCTTGTGCAGACAGCTCTAGATATTTCTTGGCTTAGAAAAGGTAAATCTGTCTTTTGAGGTCACTTTTCTAGCTTCAAAGCGAACTGCAGAGTTGATGTCGCTGTGGCATATGTTTACTGCAGAAGTGGAGGCAGCATTTCTATAATAGTGATCAGAAACAAGAGGAGTGGAGTTTGCTGCCAGAAGGATTTAACATTTCAGGATATTTGGTTTCATTGGAATATTGATTTCACTCTTATTTCTATTTTGAAATGATAAGGCTGTAGTTGCTAGTTAGCTTAGCTTAGCATATGGGAAACAAAATGTCTGCCTAAACACAATCTGCCTCCCCAGCACCTCAGGAGTTCAGTAAATACCACACAATATCATTTTCTATTCAACGCCCATTTCCCCAAGTCAATTACAAGAGACCTTTTCATCCGCCTGATTCCAACAGCATTTCATGTTGACACTGATTTTGGGTTTTAATGGCGTCACAGCTTGACAATGTTATTAGTCCAGCCCTGAGGCACCGATTGATCGTTTGTCTTCCTGTGGTGCTTATTGGCTCAATTGCTTTTTAATGTCTGACTACACGGTTCTGTAGCCTTTAACAGCCATTTTTCAGGCCTTCCAGTTGAGGGGGTGTTTCATAGTAAAACAGATTATGTATGGTGGGTCACTCTAAATATTTATAACTGGAGGAAAACAACATCATAAATTGCACTTTTTAGGTTGAGATCGAGATCGCCTCATGCGTCAAACATTAATTAGGTGGTAAACACTGACTCAACGTTACGTTTGCCTTTTAAAGATGTGGTAAAAATGTCAACCAAGGTCAAATATGGATAAGGGTTGACTAAGATAAAACATGACATAAAAGAAACAGAAAACATTCAAAATGAAAACATATTTTTATTGTCATACACTTTGTAAAGGATGAGTGCAAATAAAGGATTGTGATCAAAATCTAACCATCACTAAGCCATGGACCATAAGGCATCATTAAATACAAGCTGTTTGGAGCTATCATCTACAATACAAGGACGGAATCAAGGAAAAGAAACAACACAGCATCAATGCTTATGCAAGTAGAAGGAAAATGATGGAAAATAAGTTTAAATTAACTGAAAACAGAAACAACAAAAAAACACAACACAATTCGTACATTCAAAAGAAAGAAGTCAAAAAAATTCACAAGGATATTGATATTACTGCAAGTGACGATAAAACATAGTCTACAATCGGTTATGTACACTTGGCACTAATGTTAGATCTTTGATTGTTGTCCAGTCAGGTTGTTTTCAACTCTAGCATGTGCACAGACAGGCCGCAACTCCTTTTATCTTATTTAAATGCTAGTCTAATCAATGATATAATCTATAAATATTCTGAAACAACCATTCTGTCAAACAAAGCTGTTGAAAAGTTTGGCAAAGCCTGACGTAAAACTTCATTAGGTATTGAGATCCAACTGCTCAATGGACAACAGTTCATCAGAAAAATTCTCACATAACTTTTATATATATAGTGTAGAAGGATTTTTTTTTTTCATAACAATAATCAATCTTTGATAGTCCAACTCATGCACTTGAAAGTTGTAAACAGTACAAATATAAATGATCCACTTACAATATTTGAATCCCAGCAATTCCAAAATAGACAGACTCCAAAAACAGCAGCAGATTGTTTGTATGCATTTTCCAACACTGGCAGATGTGTATATAATGAATTGGAAAATGGCTATTAAACATGATTGGATTGTCTCTATCTATTCCACGTGGCTAGAGAGAATCAAAAGCAGTATACAGCTCAAATGACGCCAAAGCTTCCAATTCATGATGATATGACTCGGACTTGTTATATCTTTATAACACACATTTAAAATATATAATGATATATAGTAGAAAGTAGAAAAATGGCCTGGGGTGGTCTTCAGCATTGTGATATGTCTTTTGTGATACAGTATGTTGAAGGGAAAGTTCAGCCAGATTGAAGTTACTTAGTTTTTACTGTAACTTTATAATCCAATAACTCAATAATTTGCTTTGTTTAAATGAAAGAAATTAAGATTTTAAAAAATAAAAAGGCAAGTTTGTGATTAATTTGTCCTCCAGAGTCACTTTTTCGGGAGTGTTGTAGTCAAGAAGAAGCATTATTAAAAACGATTTTGTTTGCTAAAAATTTACTGATACCTGTAAATTAAAAATAACTTATGATATACATATTAATATATAGAATAAAGACTTGCAAGTAGTTTTCAAGATGTGTTCCAACTAAAAATCACATTTTTCTTTACTTTCTTTATTTGTATATTTGTGTGTGTGTGTTTGTTCTTGCTACAAAGAGAGGACCGTTTGAAAAGTGAGGACATTTTTCCGGTCCTCACTTCTTCTAAGACCTGTTTGAGGGTTAAGACTTTGGTCGGACTGAGGCTTAGGTTAAGGTAAGATTAGGGTAAGGGCTGCGGTAGGCATTTAGTTGTGATGGCTAAGGTAAGTGTAGGGTTAGGCATTATGTCAATGACGGTCCTCATGATAGAAAAACATGTAAGAGTGTGTGTAAATGTGTGTGTGTTTGTTCAAGAGTACCTTTGCACTATATGCATGTACTAGACCTTTGTTTTGTTAAATAAACTGAAAATGAATTGATTTCAGTGGACATGTCTTTCACTTGAACTGAGTAACTTAGTATGAAAATTCCTGATTTATTAATAACTAACTTCTAGCGTACTATATAAAATAAACATTAACTGTTACCTTCAATGTGTGCCTTATAGGTATTTGAGGAAATGCGTCAAAGCAAAGTTAAAGGAATATAAGTTTAATAATATTTGGAAAAATAATTCTAGTTGAAGCTGAATGAATGAAAATTCAACCTGACCACAACACTGCTTTTGATCAACTCCAAACTAATTTCACCATGTGCCAAACAAAGGAGGACTTCTTCTCAGAGTTTTTGTGTTTCCTTTCAAAGGTTGTTTGCTCCCTATACCCGTCTAACAGTCACATCATTTTCCTGTGAAGATCTAAATCATTCTGGTCCTCAGACCCAGCAATAGGTCGTCTTAACGTTTTCAAACTATTATAATAAACCATTTCATACGCTAATCAGAAAGCCAACATTTCAGTTAATGTATCTAATTAATGTAAAAATAATATGCATTTATAAATGGGGGATGGGGGTTTAGGGGGCTCAGTGATAGCATATCTAAAGGGTAATTAGTTGATGAGATACATTTCAATTGTCAGCGATTTCTCAGAACAGCGTCAAGTGAGGAAATCCTGGTCTGACTGGCTTTTCCCCCCAAAGACTCTTATTGTTCAAACGTCTCACTTATGTTCACAGGCAATATTCAAGAGAGAACATTCTCCCATCAAAGAACGGTGCCAACACATCCCTACACAAACAGGGATGCTGGCCTCTTCACATTCAAATGGTACGGTGTAAATAAGAGGACCATCTTTTGAAAGTTAAATAAAGCTTTTTCAGACAAACATGTAGCTTATTCAGACATCCACACATGAGAGACCATGAGGTAACAGTGACAAAATGACCTACACAGTTGACAGACATGAGGAATGGCAAGACAATGCTATGAATATATACAATGTGTGATGTACAACAGTTACATTCATTCAAAACAGAACACAAGAAATAGATCTACATTTGATCTCAAACATATTTTTTTTAAAGTCCAGGATGATGTGATCAGTCAAAAGTTACAAGCAAGATACATCCACAAAATCAAACCAAATATAATGAAGGGATCAAGTCAATAGTAAAAGACAAAAAAGATAAAGGAAAAAATATCCAGTATGGTTCAAATCAAACCAAAGGAAATATGAGTCCCGACTGCTTTGAGAAGCCTGACAGTCTCTGTACACACACATGCCAACATTCCATGAAAGTACACACAGCACGGGCAGTTTTCATCACTGGGCTGGCTTTTGGATTCAGTGCATTCTTTAAGGAGATGGGTTATTTATGAAGAGTAATGGCGGGATGTTTTTTTGTTATATAGTTGCTGATTGTTGTTGTTTTGTGTCCCTAACTCATTTGACATACTCAGCTGACTTCCAGAAGTGCCCTGGGTGGGAAAGGCGACGATTCCGTTTTGGCAACTTTTCCAGTAAATCTACCAGCTTGGAGAAGCTGGGCCGCTCATCCTGCTTGTACGCCCAGCACAGAAGCAGAATGTCCTGTGAAAGATACAAGGGAAAACAAGCTTTTAGATTTGCCGATTAATGAAGGAATACGTGCAAATAAAAGTCTTGATTTTCCTTGATGTACTTGTGCTGTGTCTCAATCCGACACTTCCCTAGCCATACACTGTAAACATCAAGGTTCAAGGTTCTTTATTAGTTATACAACCATAGCTACAGAGTAGTTATGTCGATGAAATTCTTAAGTCACAGGCTTCTCCAAAAGTGCAACACAATATTAAAGAAAAACTGAGAAATATAGTGCAAGTAAATATGAGTACTGTGTAAACTGTGTGAATTTCCACCAGATATATAAGCTCGAATTGTATAGGCTGCTGTGGCATCACCGGAAGTCATGACGGCTGCTGTTACGTGCTGAATACCGATAAAAACACAATTTGAGTAGTACTGTGTTCTAGGCAGGAACTGTAATTTCACGGCAGGTTGCACAGCTTCTTTTACGTAGCAAAGACAGTGATCATTAAGTGAAGGAAGTGTCCAGTGCACCACAGCATCCTGGTACTTATAGTGCACTGCAATTTGCAATACCTACTTTGGAAATAGTTACGTTCTCAAACTATCTCTAGAGACTAAGTATACTTTTCTCAAATATTGATTTGATTGTATTATTCTTAAACAGAAGGTTTCACAATGTAAAGTTGTGCAATTTGTAATATGAGACAAAGATACTGTATGAGGTCAAAGTAATACATGTTTAGTTTGGATCACTCAGCAACACAGTCAGCACTTAAACAACTGTGGTATAAGAGCCTAACCAAGGTGTCAAAACAAAAGATATCTAATTGTCATCTTCTGAATCTTTTTTTTTGTAGAGATTTCACTTTCACTAAAACGTTTCTTTGTTCTTGGGTATTGTCTTGAAAACAGTCTGTGAAACTAGCCCGAGATTGCACATTGTCTTTATCACGAGAAGTTAATTTCCGAGTAATAATCAACATTGTGTTGGAGCACTTCTGGTCTAGGATTTAATGGGCTGAGAGAAAAAGCAGGAATGCACTTAAATTTAACAAATAGGATGATTAACAAATTGTGACAAATGAAAAAGAAAGAGAACCCTTACTGATATCTCCTTCCCCATGCCAGTTTGGGCGAGGTTTGGCTTCATCCCGCTGCCAATCTGCCAGATGATCACCTCTGCTGGCTGACTCTTGTAAGGCCACTCACGTGCGTGTAACTCGTACCAGATGGTGCTGTGATGAAAGAGGAACAAAGAGATGGTCAGCGCTTTGTACTGTCTGGTACGGGGGAACAACACCATATTTCCCAAAACACACCTACGGAGGGTTCACATTCCGCCCAGTGCTAATGCCACCAGGCAAGATTCAAGGTGCGACTTCTGTAAGCCATCAAACTCAATGTTTTAATCAGCAACAGTTGATGATGCTCTGCAAAGTTTTATAGCAAACATTAGAATTCCGTGGTTGAATTTATTCTATAACTTAAAGGTGACCTATCATGCAAAATGCACTTTTGTATGTCTTTTATACATTTATATGTGTCCCCGGTGTTCCAGGGAACTCACCAAGTGTCAGAAAACACAACCCTCGCTATTTTCCTCCATACCCAAATCTCTTAAAAAGGGGCTTCAACGGATCTGATACAGACTGATCCAGATTTGAACACTTCTATGACGTCACAGAAGTGGCGCTACGGCTATTGGGCCAACTCCACCTATCAGGAGGAGACAGCCACGGGCATTGCCGTTGGAAAGCGCTGGAGACGCTGTAGTACATATGCCAGGCCTGTAGATGGTGCTGTTCTCACAGAATCAGCCCATGCAAAGACAGTGTTAAATTGAGGGAAATGAGGAATGGCTAAAATGCATGATCTGTTTGGTATTTTGAAAAATAAAAAGTATAAATATGCCTTATATAGGTATGGTCCTACACTATATTATTCAAATATAGCATGATAGGTCCACTTTAAAGGTCTCCTATGCTATTTTTAGGCATATATTATAGGTCTCAGGTATATACAAAAAAATACAAAAAACATGTCTATGATGTGTTTTGCTCAAAATACCAAACAGATCATGCATTTCAGAATTCTACGGAGATACAGCTAAATGCTCACTTGATTAAATGCCATACCATGTTCCAAACCACATCAAGGATTATTTCCTTTTTTTATGTCCTACTTTTTTACACATGCTCTCTCCAGTACAGCGTTAGCTCTGAGTGTTAGCGATGCTTGCTAATGTAAACAAAGACCATATTACGTCCAAAACAGTCGGGCATTGTTTCTGATAGCGACTTTTCTGATAGGGACGTGGGTCCACATTTCCGATATTACGTGATATCGGACGCAAATCTGGATCAGCTCCGTTGTGACCCCGTTTTTAGAGATTTGGGTAAGGAGGAAAAGAGAGAGGGTTTTATTTTCTGACACTTTGAGAGTTCCCTGACACACCGGGGAAACATATTTATGTATAAAAGACATCAAAAAGTGCATTTTGCATGATAGGTCCCCTTTAAATACAGAATTTAAATCGACAGTACATTTCTAAAAACAGCTCCTGCTCAATTAGCATGTAAGCGTGTGAATAAGCGGTTGTTTTCATTCTGCTCTTGCACGTCTAGTTTGAGTAGCGTAAAAATAGCTCTTTGCCAGGAGTAGAAAAAAAAAGTTTTCAATGAATATGTAAAACTGCCATGGGGGTCACCTCTAGGAAACACAAGAGATATGAGAGCAGCTGGACATTGTGCACCAGCACTGCACTCTTCTTCCCTTCAGGATGATAAAGCAACAAAACCTCCATATGGGTGACCATCTGAAACTGCAATAGTGCTAGGAGCCAACAAAGCAGGGTCCACCCCCTCAAATGAATCAGTAATGGGATTGGAGGAGGAACAGGCGCCCTGGGTATTTTTAATTAACTCAGAAGAAATTTAAAATTGGACTTTAGAGGAGGAGAGGCAGGACGCTTTGGTTTGAGAAACCAGAGGGACACTCAAGAGAAGCAATCTAGTAGGTGTGATGATTTCAGTCAAAATTAACCCAACTGTCTTTACCCAACAATATCATATATATATATATATTCTAAAACTGTGGTTTGGTTCAATTCATTTTGCCATTAACAACTACAATTCACTGTTAATGGAATAATACATTCCGCCTAGCCACCAAAATCATACAATGCAAGTGGTTTGCAAACTTAACCGAAAGATACTTCCCGTTTACAAAATATTATAACATTATTTTTTGTATTCAAAACACACCATAATATGCTTTGTTTTAAACAATTTGTACTGCTGTTCTTCTGCTTTATAATACTGTAACACAGAATAAATTAAGATGACAGCATTGGTAGATACTATTGACGAATGATAAGATATTGTTGAATCATTATTTTCATCACCCCAAACGATTTAGACTACCAAGTACTTCAGCAAAAAAAGAGAAACATGTAAAAACCCACAAACAAGCCACCCTTCTATACATTCATTTTAATATACTGTATGTACAATTCCAGCTTGTCTTTCTTTGCAGTCACAATATATGTTTACTTTAAATGAATGGAGAAGATTGTAATGTTCTTTTCCTTAGATGCTATATTGATCGAGGTTGAGTTCTACTTTTCAATTCCCAGAAACCGCTTGTTATTGCCTGACACTCATCAAACCCCATAACCTCCTGTGCAGCTGAGACGTACACCTAGTAAACAAACTACCACACACAACTAATGTTGTGAAGCCAAAATGAAAAAGCTTCTAAAAGCCAGAGGTCTGAATCTGTGGCAGATGTCTCTCGTTACTCCCTCTGTACATTTTGTGATAGCCCCGTTAACAGTGGTTCACTTAGTTGTTTGCGTATTTGTGCCTATACTTGTAAATCTACTTATCTTTAGTACAACGTTAACTGTTGTTAACTTGTCCCCAGGTTGTGTTTTATAACAGCCTATTTTCGTTAGCCCAATTCCTTTTCCCACTTTAGAAGTGAGGTTTTCTTTTGTTTGTGTACTAACTTGTTAAAACTCTTATTTAAAGAGTCTTCCTTAGTTCCTTTTGTTGTTTATTTGAACCGGTGCCTTAGTGGCCTTTTGTTTTGATTGTGGCTGCTTTGTTGCCAATTGTATTGAGCTCCCTCAATAAACAAATTCTAATTTACCAATTTCCAACTGGTTCTATGTTACTTTCCACGAGCCGGGACGTAACAATGAGGTTTAGAACATATTATGTATATATAATCGAAAACCAGCTTCCTTTGCAAATCTGATGGAGTCACTCCTCTGCCTAATAAATTAAATTATGTCTATTGAATCCTCAACATTCACACAATTTCCCTTTTTCCTGTAATTATCCAACAGTTTAAAATTCAAAAAGATAACTCTTTAAAAAAAAAAAACTAAGCTTCCAACCTTCTCTTGCACCAACATCGGGGAACCAATCACAAGTCAGAGAGCTCTGTATCTACTTCAAAGAGTTTCTCCAATATCTTGCTCTCTTCCAGTGGCCAGTTGACAATTTGAGTCCCCATCACCACTGTAACTAAAGGTTCATTCATAAAGGAGATGCGGTAAGTCGGGGGTCTTCACTGTTCCTGAGGATATATGATCCTCCCCAAAATCTGTCATATTGGACCAAGGGGTGTAAATGTCAAAATCAGATAAATTTCAAGCAATTAAGTTTTAAAACGTTTAATCCTGCTCTCATTAAATAAAGCAGTAAGCAGTGAAAATCTATAATGAGATCTGGAAACGTGTTAATGAGAGTCGCCTTTTCGTCATGTGATGTGGAGTTTTTGGGTGCTGCTCTGTAGAAAAGTAAGAAAGAATTTATTTCGCATGAATATTTGGGTTTTGTTTACCCTCTCTGTCAACAGTGGGCGAAGATCGACCAACATCAGGCTTTGGCATATTGTCTGTAAAGAAAACACACAGGAGGGCTTCAGCTGAGATGACACATACCCAAAAGCAAAGACATCCGACTGTTTGGAGAAGGGAAGCTTGTCCTCCTCTGTCTCTGGGGAGAGCTGCTCGATTATTTCTGGGGCCAGGTGACACAGCCAGCCGTTGGGGATCCTCAGTTTGTCTTCTCTTCGGCTGCAGGATGAGGAAACATAGAGAGGACATGTCAGGGTTTATTGATCTTATTTACCATTCTGCCAAGCCACAGTAAAGATATTTGTTGTCGCTTTTTCATTATACTACATTGTCTTTGCAGATAGACATAATAAGATAATTGGATGATGTTGCATTCAATTATTTTTCAAGAAAAGTATCAACACTTTGGGTTTTTCAGCTGCATCACTGGCATATTGTTACAATAACAGCTCAGTTCTGTAGGTCAGACACATTTCAAGGAACACTATTCAAGTATCTATGTACAACAATGAAGTGTGTGTTATTCTAGATCTCCCGTCACCTTACCCTCACACCTACAGTATTTTCTTCACTTGACAACTTAATTGTAAGGTTTAGAAGCTCAACTTCCAAAAACTACATGTTTTTGTAGGTGCTGTAACCTGCTTGTCGACAATGTAAAATGTCAAACGAAGTCAGGTATGTTATTTGTCTGATTACATACTTGTACTGTGTAAAACGATGTTAAAACGATCCTGCTTGGCCTGCAGATGTAGGCGTATTCAGAAAGCCCGCAGGTCTGTCTTTCACTTCCAAAGAACTTCTGAAGGGTTAATGATGAAAGTCATGGCCCCATGAGGTCAATCACAACTGGATAAACTATATGATTTGTTGTTTTCAGCCATGACATGGTATATGAGAGAAAACATATTCTTTTTTGAAGCGAGAACCAATTTATAGCTGTTTATAGCTCTGTTTGTGCTGTCTGTGTCTGTCTGTTAACGCAACTCTTTAACACTGTTTGTGTCCTTCAAGGGTTGAGAAGGAGTTTCTCATATGATAACGGTTACTGAAGACGATTAAAGGTTATTAAGTGATGTTATACTTACAGCAAAGATGTAATATTGCCAAGAAAAAGTTGAGCTTTCAGTGACATTTGAGGCGTAGTGCCATCTCATGTCATTACCCAACATCCAATGCTGTTGATCCAACCAAAAAAAAGTGTTGCTCCTCTATTTCTTTTTACAAGGGGCCCTATTATGCTCTTTGGGGTATTCCCTTTCTTTTAGTGTGTTATATAGCTTTCTGTGCATTTAAATGGTCGGTTAAGGCTTAAAACCCCAAAACGCCTTTATTAGACTCCATTGTGTCCTCCTGTAACATAGTGACATCACTAAGGACCACTCTTGCTTCTATTGACTAGCACTCCAAAACATTGTACGGGATAGGCTAAGGGGCGGTACATCTCTAAGCGGTTTACCAGTCATAACAGAGCCGGACAGCTAACCAATCAGAGCAGACTGGACTCTGGTTTCAGACAGAGGGTGAAAAGTGGTGGGTCAGCACAGGCAGTATGAGAATAATAAAGAGCTTTTTGAACATTAAAGCAGGTAAACTAGTCACAGTAAAGACACAAAATACAATCATGAACCTGAAAATAAGCATAATATTGCCCCCTTTAAAGCCAGTCATAAAACCAGGCAATACACTTCTGAGCAGTAAAGCTAAAATAATATTGGTTAAAGAATGGTTACAAAAGCTGAAGAAAATCAGTTTTGTTAAGATTTGTGCTGCTTGAAAGATTGCACAGTATGTTTAGAGACTGCTTTTAATTCTAAAGAAGAATACAAAATAAAGTTACTTTTTGTGAATAAGTAGACCATATACCTCCTCTCAAGGTGTCATAGTCCCTATACCATGTGTTGAAATAATGTCTTTCTGTTTCCAAGGCAAATGACTGCCTAAGTCCTTGTGCTGTCTCAGATGTGTGCTGAAAATAATTACCTGCCAGCCTGCAAAACCCCTGATATGGTGAAGAGTCCAAAGTCGGTGATGACGACTTTCCCGTTGTCATAAAACACGTTTTTGGACTTCATGTCTTTGTGTAAGATCCCCTTTGCATGGAGGTAGCCCATCCCCTGAGGACAGAGAGAGAGAGGAATATGACTTTTCTGTAATGTGATGGGCACTGCACAAGTGTTCCGGGGAATCAGTGCAGAGTTGTTTTACCTTGACCATCTCTTGTGCGATCTGTCTGGTTTTGTTAACATCCAGGACAACCTTGGCATCCCGCACCACGGAATAAAGTGTCCTGCCTTTACACAAGCTGAGAGAGGGGGACAAGGACAAGTGTTACTGTGAAGGCTTATGTAATCATTTTATTAACTTCAAAACATTTGACATTTTAGGTCTTTAAACTTTTGCAATTCATTTTCCATTTGTCCGAATAACAATACAGAACAGTCAGGTATCTTGTTCTGCAAACCCATCAGCTCTTAAATCACTGTTTTCCACTGTACTTATATTTCATTTGACAGCGTGTGTCTTTTTCATTTGATGCTTTTCTGTAAAGCCCTCTCAATTGGTTTCTAAAAATATCTAACATAAATACACTTTCCTTGCCTATGGCTTTTTTTGCCACTGTTTTCAATTAAATGTAAATTGGGACTATTCATCTAGAACTGTGCTGTTAGTTCTTTTGTTTATACAGTTTTATTAAATGTAAGCTTGTTTGTGTATTTTATCGAATCCTTTTAAATTGTTTTTGCAAGGTACTGTTAATTATATTATTGTTACTTTTTACCTTGCCAATGCTGCATTCAAGACATGCCTGCAGAATAAGAGAAAGGAAAATGCCCTTTTGTTACAATGTTCACGCTTTATTCCAAGATAGATTCCAATTACCCATAGCTTAGATAGTGGCTTTCAGGGGGCGACTTAACGTTAGTACTATGATTTGCCAAATCTCGTGAAAATGTTTGGAATATATGTGGCTTGTGAAAAATTGATCGAAAAGGGTATACTTTGGTAACAACCAGGTTTTGCGTACAGTACGTGAGGACCACACAAGCTAATTTAGGCTTGTTATATAACTTTTGACACAAGATACACAATATCTTCTTAGTTCACTTCTCAAATAGCTGCTCTCACTTCATATAACCAGTCATCTTTGATGTCAAATGTGTTTTTGCCAACCAAATAAACTGGCTTCACCTGCAGTTTGAGATGTTGTTGGAGGATGAAATGCCATCATTTCTAACTGACACGCGGGCCCACTTGGTGTCAGGGTGAGGCTGTTACACCTCGATGTGAGAGGTAGTGTCATATTTCTGGAGGGGTGCCTCAAAGCGGCTTATTAATAGACAGCTCTACAGCCGCCCCCCCGCCTAACACCTGAAGCCCTCAACCCCAACTGTGCCATGCAGGTGACCAACAAAGGACCTGAAGCCAACAGTTCATACATATTCATTACCAACGCTGACCTGACAGCAGCTGCATTTTTAGAGGCTCTCTGTCCTCTGGCTATTTATAACACCCAAATGTGGCTTATGGCTTCAGTGTAACTTCAGTAGAAACCTTACATACACCTTATGACAACAATTACTGCTATACCTCAGAGGCAGCGCTTGATAAAAAGATAGTAAAGCCACCTCAACAAGCTGAAATTCACCTACAGTGTATGTACGTTTATCAAACAGGGGCAGTGCACATTAAGCAACATTTCTGTAAATGTGCCAGAGTTAGCCTAAGGGGCTATTTTTCATCTGCAGTCCCTGGACAGATTTCCTAAGTCACCTTAAAGACACATTTCATTTTAAACAAGTAAATACAATCAAATAAAGACATGCAACATACAGTACTAGAAATCTTCATAAAAAAACAACAAAAATAAACAAAACAAGAAAGAACAAGTTAAAACACAAGCAGTGTAGACAGACAGTGGGTTTTAAGGTGCAGAAGATTATAATCATAGATATAACCCTGTGTTCTGTACACTAGGCAGAATCGATCCCCTGCCACTTGTGACAAATTAAACGATCAATGTTTATGGTTTCACTAATGCACCCTGAAAATTCTCATCCTTAATAAACCACAATTAATATTACACATTTATCTCGATGAGTATCAGAAAGTGCATTCCAGTCCACTTTTTGAAAAGAGTGATAGGAGAAGCAGATTATTGGTGGATAACAAAGCCACCTGTTGCACTGACATTTGCTATTATTCTCAGCAATCAGGAAGGCATCTCCCCTGCACTCACGACAATTTGAGCAGGCATCAACTGCAATCACACATCTCAATCAATCAATCAGTCAAGCCGGTATTCAAAAGCTGTTTACCATCACTGTGAATGCAATGAGAAGGGAGTCATTTCTTTGACTATTGGCTTTATGAAATCACTTTTTAAACTGTGAGTCCAGCTTGGAAATCCCACTCTTTCTTCTCTGTCTTAACAGAGAATGTAGGAAGAAAAAGTTAATTTGTTCTGCTGTCAAATAAATATTAAAAGAGAAGATACAAAGAGGCTGATTCTTTTTCTTATTGAGACATTCTTCTTTGTTCACAGCCTGTGGCAAACAACTTTCTTTTTGAACATTATTAGTTAATTAATTAAACTGGAGATGTTTCCTTGTGATGGTTTTAGATAGTTTGTGATGGTAACACAGCCTCGTAGAAACATGAGAAAAATACTGAAGGTTGTTCACTATGCAGGCAGATTCACTCCAACCGCTATAGTTAAAACAACTACAGTAGGCGATGTGAGTGCTTCTAGTAGCCTGTTCTCATCATAATGTCTGTGGCACGCTTCATTGTCCCAGAGGCGGCCCGATCAGTGCCTTGTCTGAAATGAGTCCCAGGGGGACAGGGACCAGCTTAAGAAATTAAGAAGCAGAGCACAACATGATAGGTGTGATTAATTTTATGAGTCTCCCAAATAATATTGCAGAAAAATGAACATGTGGGGATTAGTGTATTCATGAAAAAGTAACACATATACTTTATTACATATTTTCTCCCCTTTCTTTCAATGTAGAATATCAAACTGTATGGACAGTTTAAACTCGTTGCCCTCCTAAAGGTTCGCAATTTTTTGACATTACAAATGCATTAAATTAACATGTTTTATGGATACATGCAGTATTTTGTTTATATATATTATATAGAAATGATATACTTGAATGAAATACACAAAGGTGAAAACACTTCTTATCTTATATGTCTTAGTGTTAGGCTTTCATCAGAAATGGTTATGTATTAAACATTTCAACATCGCATGATACAGCCGTCTTTTTCTCCTCAGTTTTACACATACATATTTATATTTTAAATGGATTGCAATATTTTGACTGTAGACATGATAACATTTATTTTAGAAATCATGTTAATAACCTTTACTATTTTTATCAAAGCAATGTTGTATCCAAGTCTATTGCCCAGAACTAAATTAATATAAATTATAAAGTTCCCTGTACTATATTCTATACTATAAACATGTATTGTTATGACTGTGCTATGCTTTATTTATATTATACTGTCTCTACATTCTAAAATGTGGCAAATTAACTTAAACTCAAAATATGCTGCTTTTCATAATTATTCTCACCTCCTTCGTGTTTTTATAGTTATATTTTTTTATGATTCTTGATCTTGTGTTTCTGCCTGCCAATTCTGTACAACATAACAAAAATAGGCTTTGAGTATGTAGTGTTTTCACACTTGAAATCTTGAAAAGTATACTTAAAAAAGTCAATATAATATATAAGCATACTAAATGACGCTATGAGTGTGTTGTGTCAATGCAATAAACAATGGAAATGGAGGTGCTTAAAACAAAATGACATATATTGCAGATTTAGTTACACACTAAACTTGTAACTAGGAGATATAACAGCAAAGCAAGTTCTTCAGCAGCCATGGGGTTTATTTCACAACACACGTCTTAAACACGTCTTTATCCTTACCTTGTGATGATTGCCAGGTGTGGTGGGCTCATGCAGGCCCCCATAAACAGCACCACGTTCTCGTGGCGAGTGTTGCGGTAACCCATCACCTCACGCTTGAAGGCCTTGAGCTGATCCTCGTTGTCCCGCTCGATGTCGATCAGGCGGATAGCCACCTCACCGTGCCAGCGTCCGTGGAAAACTTTGCCAAAACGCCCCCTGCCAATCATCTCCCCGATCTCAAGCTGCTCAAACGGGATGTCCCACTCCTGCAGGAAGATGCTGGTCTGGCTGGCCTTGCGCGGGAAGTTGCGTGCCGACAGGAGCGACAGGTTCATCTCCTCGAACTCGTCACCGGAATCCTCGTCATTGCCGTCCTCGTTCTGTGATCAAGCGAAATTGAAATGTTCTTTGGTAGCTGTAGGCCTGCTTTTCACAGATGTACAGGTATGGTGAATAAAATATTTGACCAAGATGTCAATTGCTTTTATTCTGACAAATGCCACTGAGTCTGTAGACACAAACTGAAACATTGACAATAAAGTTGACTTTGACTTTTGAGAGCTGGAGGATTCAAATCTGCTGAAACCTCTTCTAAAGGAAGTTTCACAAATAAACATGGTTGTTCATTCGCTGAATGTAAAATCGAGTTCTGTCATATTATAGTACATTGAATCATTGACTTCATCAATGCATATGTACTAGCATATACACATATACAGTATATATATATATATACATATATGTTTTCTTTATATAAAACAGCATATCATTTTTGTCAAGTTGTGTTCGTTCTAAGTACTCACTGCTGTTTAGGCCATTGCCAATAAACTTCAAAAAGATTTATGAAAAGGGAAAACAGCCAGAGGGAAATTATTTTTGATTTATTCTGATTTGATTTCAAATATAATATACTGCAGAATTGAAAATTACCTAATCAAAGATGCCTGCTGGAATACTATTCAAGGCAATCTTCATCATATTGTCTCAAGATATTTAATTTTTACAGAACGGAGGTGACGTCGAGTTGCATCTTTTCCTTCCTGCTGCTTTTCACTCAAACGTACCTGGAGGGGAGCCGAGTCAAATTATGCTAAATGAGAGAACGGTGCAAATGACTACGACAAGTGACGGTGAGAGCTATACGCGGTCTTCATTTGGATTCACAAATAATTTTACACTGATATTACTAACAGAAATGTTGCACAGTATGATGTATGAAAAACATTCACATATATTTAAAAGCATCACAAAACAAGGACTTACGTCTGATGTAGGCTCAACTTCAATTTGAAGTAAAGGGTTGCCCTCATTCCTAAAAGAAAGAAGAATACAATTTAAAATAAAACTATGACAAAAAACTCTTTCACTCATAACTGATGAGCCTATGTGTTGTTTTTATTTATGTAGTGTTTTGCACCATTAATCAGGTCTTTAAATGGATTTTTGTTTTGTTATATTGTATAAATTATTCATTCTTGATATCTTGTCTCCTGGAATGTTGCAGACTTGATCGATGCCCTGATAAATATGTATGAGTCACATCTATGATGTTAGATATTTAGACAATTGCTTCTCCCAATATGAGAGGAGGTTGTGAAACGAAAGTCATTCAGAGGGAGAACAACTGGATATAAATCATGGAAATAACAGTTTTCCCCTGCTTGGGCTAACCAAGGTTTAACACTAGAACTTCTGTGTAATGTGTAAATCTTTGTTTGGTGTAATTATTTCCTATTATGTGCAATACCTGTTTTCATGCTGCTGCAACGAAAACATTTCCAAATTTGGGATGAATAAAGTATATCTTATCTTATTTAACTGTCTTTGTTAATGCCATTTTCTTCAAGTACAATGGTGATTGGTGGATTTAGTATTGTTCAATTCCATGTTCGAATAATGATGCTGCTGATGTGTAGGCTTGTTTACCAAACTTAAAGAATAATTTAAAGTACTCCATGGATTTAAACTCCATTCACCTGATACGCGGTAAAGGGATCATGCTGGAGTTGACGCAGCGTTTTTATGGAGAGAGTTTTGCTGGCGGATAGGGGGAAGCACAACCCACGTGGTCGCGCAGCGTTCACAATTGTGGCCAAGCAATGTGCTAAAATGTCGCATTTTTTAACTTTGACCTTTAGACACACACAATCAGAGGACAGCTGTATGTAGCAGCTTAAGCTAGCAAGCAAGGTAACCATAGCAACTAAACTTCACTAGCTACTGCAGAGCCACTATTTCAAGTATACTACGTCTCCGAGTGGCGCCGAATGCTGGGCATTTAAACAGTCCTTCGGCGCCACTCGATGACGTAGTATACTTGAAATAATGGCCGTTTCTCAATCTCGAGGATACTGGCTTCCAAGCCAATATTTCAAGGATGCTACGTCATCGAGTGCCGCCGAAGGACTGTTCCAATATCCAGCATACTTGGAATTCCACCGAAGCCGCGTCCTTGGTTTGGGGGAAATTTCGAGGCCGCACATCATGGATGTATAGCTGCACATGGGTAGACTTTGGCCGCTTCTCAATCGCGAGGATACTGGCTTGGTAGTCGCATACTTCCAAGTCACTTCCTTCAGAAACGAAGCAAGTATACTTCCAAGCCACGGCTTCGGAAAACAAAGAAGAATGGAACAGGCTAACAAGTGTGCCACTCATCTAATTATGAACTTGCTTTACTTTCACGGAACACATTTTTGGTGATAACAAATGCAACAAAGTAACATATTTACCAACACATGTTCTACGCCACAACATACTTACATTTAAATGTGTGCTGCACTGCGTCGGTTCAGCCATTCTCCGCAAGGGTTTTTGAAAATGGTCCGTGCGCAAAGCATTGTGGGGATTTGAAGGACGTGAAGTCTAGCCATGTGCAGCCTCGAAATTACCCCCAAACCAAGGACGTGGCCTCGGTGGAATTCCAAGTATGCTGGAGATTGGAACAGTCCTTCGGCGGCACTCGATGACGTAGTATCCTTGAATATTGGCTTGGAAGCCAGTTTCCTCGCGATTGAGAAACGGCCAGAAACGTGACTCTACGGCCCGTCCATACAGCGGCTTTGGAAAAAGCTTGCCGGCGGGCGTGTCTGAAGCGCAACCAACAACCAATCACATGAATCTCCCGCCCCTGACACACAAGCAGCGGTTTGATTGGCTAGAGCTTGTACTGGCATATGATTTGATTGGCTGATGCTTCCACCGAAAACTTCAGAATCTTCAAAAGTTGAACATTGCTCAACTTTTGCAGCCTGAAACGCCAGGAAAGCTCCGCTCTGCTTCCCACAATGCAGTTCGGCGAAAAGTGACGTCACCCGATTCAAAGTGAATGGGAA
>NW_011346321.1:0-10021 GCF_000735185.1 Notothenia coriiceps | reverse complement strand
CCCATAATCCCCTCTGTTCCAGCCGTGTTTCCAAAGTGCTGATTCTCTGTCTGTTACTTTAGATGAAAATAAGGAGCCCCTCCCCACGCCCCTCTGAGAGATATTTGGTTAAAAAGAACTCAATGGTGCTCTAGGAGGAGATTCAGGTGATAAGGGGGGGGGGTTACCTTGGTTGCTGATTGGCTAATGGTTACACAAGCCAAAACATCGTTATGACATCATAAAGTGACCAAAATCTGATCAGCTCATTTTCAGACAGGTTTTTATAGAAATGGATCAGGACAAAAAGAGAGAGAATCTTTGTTCCTGAAACTTTCAGAGTCTCTTTCCACAGAGGGGACACATGTTGATGTAGAAGAGACATGAAGAAGTGGATTTTGCATAATAGGTGACCTTTAAATTCAAGGGCCTAACACATCACAGTGAACTAATCGCAGGCTATTTAAAATACATCCAAAGCTTAGTTATTTATTTCCTTCAACTTAACAAACTTTTTAAAGAACCTGTGGTAACGGTTATTGCACAGATAATCATATTTTCCTCACCTAACACAACAAATAAGCAATATGCATAACCTATAATAACATTTTTTGATGTTTGGTTAGAACTATCGGCGTAATACATGCACTTTATCGATAAAGTTACATCTAGTTCTGCTTCTCTAGGTTGCAATGTGGTATTAGTATGTTTCGTATATAATACAGAATGTATGCATCGCTTTTAATGGTACCCATGTCTATAATGCATTATAAACACACCTATAATGCATCATAATGTGATTAAAAGCTTATCTAGAAAAAAATATATGAAATTATTAACCTTTAGAATGAATTCCCTTAAATGTAAGGACTCAATAAGGCGTTTTCAGCATGGGTTTTCTACCTCTAACTGGACAGATAACAAACAGACATGGAGGGCCAGATGATGGAGAAGAAGCAGTGGTGGGGAAGGAAATAAAAAGCCCCAAAGAGGGAACACACAAATCTGATCTCCTGCCACTGTATCAGCATGATTTACCCTAATTAATGAGGACAGCAGAAACTAGTGAAACATATTAACAACAAGAGCACACAGACATTGGATGGAGATTAAAACTTCACGCTTCTACAAAAACATCTACAACATGTGCACCAAACTTCACGGATAGAGCATTTTCATTAGTTTAAACATCTGGGAAATAAATAGACATTCTCCAGAAACTTAGACGAGAAAATTGATACGTCTCTCATGTCTGTACAAGGAGCTGGTTAGCTTAGCTTAGCATAATGACAGGAAACAGTAGGAAACAGCTAGCCTAGCTCTGTCCAACCGACTGGACACCGACAACCGATGTAAATGTTTGTTAAATCCAAAATCGTAAGTGTAACGGGGCGTTATGTTTGGGACTTGTTCAAGGCAGGTAGCAGTAAATAAACTCTTTAATGTAGCATTAAGTACCGTAATTTTTGGACTATAAGCCGCACCTGAATATAAGCCGCAGCAGCGGCATACCACTCTCGGTTCCACTTTTACTTTTGCGCGCTACCTGTCTCACTCTTTTCCGGCCTCCAGCTTTTCCTGCTGGAACCCGCCGCTTAAAGGTGGGGGTCCGCGGACCGGCCATAGAGCCCATAGAGTTAAAGGTGTTGGCCGTTAGCTGTAAAAATCCATAGATTAGCCGCACCGTTATATAAACCGCAGCGTCGAAAAATAGGGAAAAAGGCGCGGCTTATAGTCCGAAAATTACGGTAGTTTGTCTATGTTCCTTGGTGAAAAACATTGAATGTATGTCTCCATCCGCCATCACAATAACATGATCATTTCTCTTCATAAAAGACTTGACTTCATAAAATGTGTGCCAAAATCCACATCTTCAATTGGCCAAATCGAATATGTAAATATCTAATATTTGGCATCGCTATTGCAAACTTGCACCTTTGCATTGGTGAGTTTTGGAAATGGATGATAGATGGATTTTAAGAGCACTCGTAATGTTGAAAAGAGAATGAACATCAACACAGATTCAATAAAAGGAAACCTGTGATTGAGTTTTTTTAAGCAGACATTTTCATGACTTGTTAGAGGTAACTAAACACAAACAAAATCTGGAAAAAAGCCTTGTATCTTTCAATGGGTACGCCCCTCTTCTGTTTTTACTCTCTGGTGTTAAGGCTTATAAAAACGCCTAAATGAAAACATGATGCCGCTTCGGTTAGTTGACTAAATCTCATCCTGTGTCTGTGCCCTTGTGTTATTTACGACCGTGAACTTTAGCCCAGATAGAAGATCTTATCTGAGGGTTTATAGCTCAGGCTGTTAGTAATAGACGAAAAACAACCACTTTTAGGCAGCTGTTAAAGTGGCAGGCTCCAGAGAAAGAAAGGGAAGTGAAATGTGGCTCCAACACACAGAAAGCACATGAATCACCAGGCTGAGAAACAAACTCAATATACCACAATACCTTACTGCAAAATCAAAATGAAAGCTCTTTTTCCTTCAAAGAAAAGAAAAAAAAACAACAAAAATGTGTTATTCTCACACACACACACACACACACACACACACACACACACACACACACACACACACACACACACACACACACACACACACACACACACACACACACACAGATGGAAAGACATGATGTTTAACACACACACACACGCACACGTGCACGCACACACACACACACACACACACACACACACACACACACACACACACACACACACATTAGTGACACCTTTACCAACATTTTGTTTTTCAAGAGGGGGTTGAAGACATTTTAAAAAAGGTGTCCAATGACGATAAAGTTGAATCTAATCTAAATTTTGTATGAACTGAATTAAAGTCAAGAATGAAAAACCCTACTTTCCGTAATTTTCGTTCATGAACTTGCCTTTATTTGAGTCAAGTTTCCTTATTCCTGTACTTATTTTTAGAAAATATTGATGGATTTGTTGTCTTAATCATTGAGTTTGAAAGATTGGAGAAACCAATGTATGTTAATTGTTGAAAATCATGCTTATTCATGTTTTCAGCAAAATGTAACAAGTTATATATTCTGTCTCTTTAGAGATAATATCCACAGATACAGTGCAGTCCATTGAGTTAAACAGATCTCTTCAACCCCATTTGGAAAAGCAGCTGAAGCTCTGCATAAGAAGCAAAAATAAGACCACTAAAATAAATTCAATTATTCATCTAAAAAAAGAAAACCCATTTAAAGTCCCCCTCCCCCTCAAGTTTTTTATTGTCATACGTACATACTGTAGCTACAGTGTAATTATGACAATGAAAATCTTAACCTCCAACAGCGCAACACATTAAAACAGATACAATAGAAACTGTGCAGAATAGTCTATATACAGTAATTGGAATATTGATATATGAGTTGCAAACAGATGAATGTTATGGATGTTCTTTCAAAAGTGCAGGTGTTTAACGGTCTTATGGCCTGATGGATGAAACTGTCCCTGAGTCTGCTGGTTAGTGTCAGATCAGTGTGTGTAACGTTCCCANGGAAAGAGATGGCTGTTTGAGGAAGCTCCCATTTATTAACATTTCAACAAACAAGTTGCATATTTGCATAACGTATTCAAGTGTTACCATTTAGTGCAATAGTAGCTACAGAACATGTACTGTGCTGGTAAACTGTACTGTATCACATAGCGTTTCAGACACACAAACTTTTCAACTTTCAAACTTAAACGGTGCGCTCCCAGCGCACGTACCGGCAGTGATCTACAGCAGTGGTTTTCAACCAGTGGTACGGGGACAAACTGTCTCGCTCTCGTAATGTCTGTCTGTCTTGCTCTCGTTCTGTCTCTCGTACCACTCTCGGTTCCACTTTTACTTTTGCGCGCTACCTGTCTCACTCTTTTCCGGCATCCAGCTTTTCCTGCTGGAACCCGCCGCTTAAAGGTGGGGGTCCGGACCGGCCATAGAGCCCATAGAGTTAAAGGTGGTGGACTGTAACCTGTAAAATCCATAGATTTAGGAGGTCCCCTAGTGGCCGTTAGCTGTAAAATTCCATAGATTAGCCCACCGTTATATAAACCGCAGCGTCGAAAAATAGGGAAAAAGGCGCGGTTTATAGTCCGAAAATTACGGTATATGAGATGCTTAAAATTAAGCTATTTTATATATAGGCTAGTTGTTTGATTTATCATTTTTTACATACGTGTGCCAAAATGAGCCTGATGACTAGCCTGTTCAAATGTCTGTATTACCGACAATATAATTGAAAATAAATCATCTATAAATATCCAAAGAAAATAAACAATATTTCCATGTTGAAACCAACGTCCTCTAATAAACTATTAATCTCATCAACTTTGAGACATTACAGAAATTGTATTTATCTGATGACACAGAAACATTTTAATCAAAATTCTTTCCACAAAGGTCACAGAGGAACATTTTCAATTCCTTTGAATGAAAATGTTCAATGTGCGTTTATTACACAGCCCATAGAAAGATAACAAAAAGATATAATAAAACCAATATGGAACCATTTTAATATTCTATGCTAATTTAACTGATCACAGCTATGTTCTGCCTCTCAATGACAAAACACAGCTTCTTTTGTGAGTATTAGGATATGAAATATGCAATAAAGCTTAATTCTTTCTCTATTAACAAAAGACCCTGTAAAACACATTTTGGGGTTATTGAGCACAGTTTGAATTTCATGGAAGATGATCGAGCATGCTGCATGATTTGCAGGCAAATAATTCCACCTCGTAAAAAATGTAACATATACGGTTAATATTTTATAATCAACCTTGCGGGAAGTGCGAGTGAACCTGGTGACCTTTTGATTCTGTCGCTTGCTTAAGCTGAACAAATTGCAAGAAAGTCAGCTACGTCCTGCAAAACAGATGAATATATTACATAGACGGGCTAAAGCTAACTGTTGGCTAATTCTCTGGTGAGAGCTCTGCAACAATATGAGCTGAAATTGATCTAACTTCTTCTGTTCACACTAGTCTCTCGTTCTGACCTCCTGCTGATACACTGAGCTAAAGTCACTTCATGGTTAGCTTCCTTTCTTCACAAAAAACATACTGGGCTAACCTTTCTCTGCTTGAACCCTGCCCAAAGGCAATGTCTTATATCAACAACTCTTTCTCACCACTGCCAGATAGCTTATGTTAAGCTAGCGTTTATTGTATTGTATTTCCCCCTTTACAAAGTCTTGCAAGTTTCTTTTCATATTCCAGTACATCTGAGTTTCTGATCTTATTTACAGAAAAATAAATGAGGATATGTTGTCAGGGATAATAAGGTGTTTCAGAAGGAACAGGAAAAAGAAGAGCACAAAAGCTACAATGAGAAGGAATAAAATACATAAAACAATGGATATTTTGGTAGCATTCAACAATAATGACTCATGGGATATGTTATTGTTAGATAATAAGAGAATAATCATCATTTAATTCCTGTTTCTGTAAAAGGTATATCAAGTAATATATTTTGTGTTAATTCCTGTAATGCTGTACGCTTTATCAACAACAGGGATGAGTATATTTCTAAGCCTCTAATGCAATGCTGTGAATCTGAGGAGACATTTTCTGCTTCACAGCTAAAGAAACAACAACTGAAGCGAAGCCTCAAAGACATGAACGTACAGAAATGAACACTAAATCATAATTTCAGAAATAAACAAAACATGACAGAGCATTTTCAGCTAGAATGGCAGCTTAAAGTTAGAAGTTAAAACATAATTTCTGTATCCGCCACCGGGCTGGGATCTGCTCCAAAATGTAATTAATTGGCCATTGCTAAATGCTAACCAAGTTGAGCTTACCATTACTTTTGCCATAATTACATTTTCCATGTTTCAGAGGATTACAATTACTGCTGAGTTAGTGTCCTCACTCAAGTGGAAATAGTCATAACAATATGTCTGATTCTGTATGAGACGATGGATCTCCATTTAAAATATTGGCATTCTTTCCTTTGATAAACAATGGAAAATATACAGACTGTACAACTAGGGTTCCCAAAAACGTCTGAGAGTCTGGACTTTAAAATATATCAATTCTGAAGTTGTTATCACTTTAGGCTCATTCACTTAAAAGCGTTTCACAGAGGGCTTCGTTGCATGGTGGTACGGACAGAAAGAAACACAAACATCTTGATTTTGAAGCCGTACGACTTTAAAAGGCAGAAAAGGTGAACGAGACAAAAGGGAGAGGGAGGAAGGAGAGAGTGAGTCAGACTGTAAACACTTGGTCTGGGTGATGTTATACAGCTGCCATGAAAAATGATCCGATGGTGAGCAAGTTCACCACCAAATCACACACACACACACGTTATGACTAAATCAATATGAACAAACAGGCATGTATATATCAGCACAGACACACAAACACCCGGATAAATCACAGAGGTTGAGGTTGCATAGAGGTCTCTGTCTGTTTGTGATAAGTAAAGAGGCGACAAGCCAGGGGTTTACCGGATCTCACACACACACACACACACACACACACACACACACACACACACACACACACACACACACACGCCTTAGCAGAGGTCTGATTGCACTTTTGGTTCCATTATGCTGCATCCAGTCTATTAAAGTTTTGAAATTGAATAAATAAATGGGAATGATTGTCATTTTCAAGAACTGGTTCAGAGAAAATAAATTGGGTTTACAAATGGGCCTGAATGTGAATAAAATAGAATGTGAACTTATTATTATTGAAGAGGATATGGCTGTTTTGTATCCTCAGCTAATGATGCCCACATCTTGAACTTTGATTCACCATAAGCTACTGCGGGATAACCTTGTATCATTTAAATTCAAAGGACACACTGTTGCATTGTAGTTAGGATGCACTCATGGTGATGCATTGATCACCTTTCACCAGAGTGAATGAAAGTTTGACATCAAACTAATCACATATTTTCTACAAATACAAAAAGAAAGGGAAAACATTTCTTTCTTATTTATAAATGTTTCGCTTTTTCTATCTCTCTAAACACCATCATCCACCAGCCCACTCAAAAAAGTGAGCAGGCATGTTCCATATCAGTGTAGGCCATGCGAGGCAGCCCACGCAGAGGGTCAAACTCGCCCGCTCTGTAAATCAGCGCAGGGCGAGCTGCAATCGCTGAGAGGTGCAGAGAGAGAGGGAGAGAAAAAACCGAAAAGAGGTGTTCCGTTTTTGATTTAGCTTCATAACAACTATCTTGCTACAAGGGTAGAAGTAGATGAATTTAAGGAGAGAATTAAAAGAAACCGCCTGAAATCAAAACACTGAAATACAAATCTTAATTTTAAAACATTACTAGCTGAGATCACTCTTTACCATAGTCTCTTGAAAAACAAGTGGTAACATATTCCTGTGCAGTCAGAATGTTTCAACCATAGACTGCATATATAAAGGTTTCAACCAATAGATATGGCAGAAATAAAGTAGGTTAGAATAGGTTTAAGAAGAGAGACTTTAAGGAATTAATGAAAATCAAACAACGATTTAGAAGGTTATAGTTTTCCCCAAGTGAGTGTTAAGGGTCTTTACAAACATTACAAAGCAAACACACTTTTGCTATTAGGGATGGAGACAATTTAACAACAAGGCAAATGCAATAAGACTAAATAGGATTAAACTATTTAGACCAAAGCAAGCCTGTCCCAAATGTGTAGGGATTCAAGCAAAGTGGTTTTGAACTACATTTGCCAACTAAAGCGCCCTTTCTTCTTTTACATCTGCCTTTTCCGCTGTTCCATGCTTCATTTCTATTTTCTTAATATAAGTGTATCAAATGCACTGATTTCCGGAGGTTCAGAGCTTTACACCTGTATTAATTACAATTCTGACATAAAAGGTAACAGACCGAAAGAAAATCTAATTTCCTACATGCAAGAAACACTGAAGGAAGAAGCAACAAAACAAGACATTGGTATAAAGTGAAGAAAAAGAAACAAAGAAATTGCCTCCAGCTTTTTTCCCCACTTAATGACAGTTATTGTTTATACTGCACAGGATACAGACACTGACATTGCAGAGTACTTTGAGACAGTCAGCCCGGGTTGAATTAGGCCACTCAGAGTTCATTCTCTCTCTGGTGGCGCTTTATCACTCGCCCCTGTGCTATTCTATACTTAAATCCAGCTGAAAGTTTGTCAGAGCACTGGCCCATTACAAGACACTCAAAGACTATTTTTAGGAGTCCTGCTCTTCATCTCAGCCACACAATTTACCAGATGAGCATACCTTGCTGCACAGTTTTATTTATGTATGATAACAGTTTCACACCATTACCTTTTACCTTCCATGCTTTAATGATCTTTCACTTTCACTACGTCCCTTCATGCTGTTCTACGATGCTGCACGCCGATTCATTGACATTCCCGCTACGCTATTTCAACAGCTTCCTAATTAACACTGCCGTAATAGCTAAGCGACGCTCACAAGTGCCCTAAAGCAGCCACTGGGCTCCGTAAATAGACGGTGTGAGCAAACACTCGTAATGTAAACTACAAACACACACTGCAAATCATAAAACACTGATTTTATATTTGAAGGAAATCCAGCTAAATGGCTCTTAACAGAGATGATACAGTTACCATAAACCTTGACTTTAAATCATCATTTCATTTAAAAAAGATACCTTCCCCAATGCATGAGAACTAGACAGTATGTGGGCAGAAGCAGCTGGACAAGCCATTTCCTTTTCTACAGTATGTTCCTCTATGTCAAGCTGTTCTGTAATATATAAGTGTGTTGTTCTGTTCCATGCTGTGCCCTCTGCGTGTTTGAACGCCTTTTGAAGCTGACATTTTCAGCAAGACCAGTCAGTACCCCAGCACCAGCCTCAAGTCCAGGGCCGATTTCTGCAAACACATACACACACACACACACACACACACCCACATGTTGGTGTACAAAACTGCCCTGAGAGGATGAACATGATGAGGAATGTGATAGCAGGCCGGCACCTGACACCTGGTAAGATGGAGCTCATAGGCAGAGATAGTGTAGGCTACAGGATTAGGCTTAGTGTGCTTTATATGAAACTGTCTGTAAATAGCTAATAATATTTAAAAACCTGTCTATTCCAGACTGATTAGAAATGTTATAATAAAGAATCATTAAACCTTCACTGAGGATGCATTTTGTTGTGTCATCAGGCATGTTGTTAACATTGGATAGAAAATGAAGTGAGACACATTAAAACCTCTTTTTCAACATGCTTGCATTGTTTGAAAGAGAAGGCTAGTGGTCATAAAATGTAAACGCAAAGGAATATGCAACCTGCCTTCCTCAGTGAGTTCTACTAGCCTTCTCATTCACTAAATCTCCATCCATCTCTTCTGCTGAGTCCTTATTTGTGGTAAACGAGACATTGAACTGAACTGAACTTTCACTGTCTTCAACAATCATCGGAAGATCTACTTCTTCAAGGAGTACTTACCCACCTAATGAGCTCTTTCTTTCCAACTCTCAGTCTATATGTTTCTCTCAAAAAAGGAATGAGTGCTGCAGCACTAGTTCCTGAAGGCTTCTCTTTGTACCTTTTTGGTACGTTGCTTGGAGGGACGCCCAGAGAAGCACTTTCTAGTCCCGACGCTGCATTGTCAGTCGAGCCATACAATCAAACTAAATTGTGTTTGCAGAAATCATAAACTATTACAACAGTGTTTGGAACAATAATGCAGCCAAGATGTAAAAGAGGAGGTGTGCGTGTTTATGTTGCAGTTTTTATCTCATCAACTAGGGCTGCAACAAACGACTCATTTGATAATCGATAAATCTATCGATTAATGAAACGATGAATCGATTATACGGATCGTAAAGGTTTGAACTGTACTACTATACTGCTTATCGATCCGGTCCTTTAACGATAGTCTTAACGGTTCTTTTGAAAATAAATAAGGTCAATTAACTAAACAAATTGTGAAAAAAATTAACATTGCTTTTTATTTAAATTAAATAAATAATATTTCACATCAAAAGAAACAACAATGTTTTAACAAATCATATTAAATAATCTGATGACAGAACTGTAAACAGAAGGGCTG
>NW_011346320.1:0-5972 GCF_000735185.1 Notothenia coriiceps | reverse complement strand
GTTAGAGTGTGAGTGTGTGTGTGTTAGAGAGTGTTAGAGAGAGAGTGTGTTAGAGAGAGAGTGTGTGTTAGAGAGAGAGTGTGTGTTAGAGAGAGTGTGTGTTAGAGAGAGTGTGTGTGTGTGTGTGTGTGTGTTAGTTTAGACTGGGTCATATTGAAGTGTGTGTTAGAGTGTGTGTTAGAGTGTGAGTGTGTGTTAGAGAGTGAGTGAGTGTGTGTGTGTTAGAGAGTGAGTGAGGGGGGGAGAGTGAGTGAGTGAGTGAGTGAGTGAGTGAGTGTGTGTGCAGTTTAGACTGGGTCATATTGAAGTGTGTGTTAGAGTGAGTGCTCTGCAGGCTGACCTTCATCATGGCCCGCGGGCCGAGGCAAGTCCGGATCACATCAGCGATCGTCTGAAACACACAAGTCACATTTATTCATATAGCACATTTAAAACCATCAATTTAAAATAAAACAATCATTAATCAATTAAAGACTTCATTATACATGCATTAAAGAAACATCTGAACACACATCAGCACCATGAGCGAGTTCCTCGGTTCAGTCTGCAGGCGCTCTGTGATTTAATACCAAACCTTTAATGAATATTGGGAACTCTTAATATAACTCTTATAATCTATATGGCTCAGCAGCGTGTAACATCCTGACAGCATTTCAAAGTAAGAGCACGCAGTCTGAGCTTTGATAAGATGCAGAAAAACAGACCTTGGCGGCGCCGATGTTCCCCGTCTGGACCTTACGGCCCGACTCCCTCTTCATGTTCTGGTCTGTGAGGAAGAGAAGACATTTATATATACAGAAGGAAAGAGTTGTGACGTCTGTCCAGAGCTAAGACATGAGACCCAGGAGGTGCAGGAAGCTCTCTCTGTTCGGGGTCTCTGCCCCCTCTCACTCTGTTCGGGGTCTCTGCCCCCTCTCACTCGGAGTGCGCCCTCAAACCAAAATGCAGATTTCCCCATTAAGTGATGCCGGAAAACAATATCTCTTCAAAACGGAGCGTCAGACGCAGAGACAGCTTTGTTTTCACGGAGCTCGGATGTCACGTTGTTGTTTACGTACGCAGAATTTATAAACCTTATACAAACACAAGATAAGCAGTATTACCTCATACCAGTGTTTCCCCTACCATTGTCTTGGAGGGGCGCTGCGTCCCGCCAACGGAGCCCCGCTAACGGAGCCCCGCGCCCCCCTGAAATTCAAGGTGTTAAAACACTTTATATCTATATAGCACCAAATTGCAACTAATCTATATCCACTGTCACTTTTCACATTGAACATGTGCTCTTGTATTAAATAAACTAAATGCTTTCATTTTAAGTTGTGAGTTTAGTGTTTTTGAAGAAACATCGATCCATTAATCAATAACAACAATCCCCAGCTCCTCTCTCTGCTCCAGAGGATTTTTAAAATATATATATCCCAATGCCATAGATATGTTTAATAAAAGTGTTGGAATTGATGCTTGTTAAAAGCTTACATTTAAACTATAACCAACATCTGTTAAACAATAAAAATAATATATACTAACAATGATACTGTTTAATTCACATTTTAACTACTACTAATAACAGACTTTATACTTCCAATAAGCAGCCTGTTAGCACCATGACAGCAGCTGGTAGCAGCTCATTCCGATATATTATGGGATGGTTCCTCAGTGAGGGTGTGGCTGACTGCAGCACATTGTGTTAGCATTAGCCCCGTTAGCTCTCATCTCACTCTTTGTAAACACATCTGAAAACACTGCTCATCTAAAGCCATTCAATTATAAATAAATAAAAACATTTACACGCAATGAGGCTAACTGACGATGCTAAAGTGTTAGCTTAGCATGATGCTGGATGACTGCGCGTTTATCCGGCTGACAAAGACACCGGAGAACAGTGAATATCACCCGGGATATGAAGTGTGTTTCCTGCACAGATCTGTTAGATATCTTGAACATACAGTGTGAATATTAAACCAGATAGTGTCTGAATAACAGCCACATTAAAAGCAGGTTTTTAGCACCGTCAGGTGCTAGCTGCTAGCTCCAACCATCTGTTTTATGGTGAATAAAGTGTCGCCTTTTTAAAAACTGTTTCAAAAACATCCAAAGAGTCATTTAATATCTAACTGATTATAGACAAAGACGGAATAAATATATACTTAACTTATTAAACCATCTCAGAATAAGGACAGTGATGGAAAGTAACGGAGCGTAGTCAAGTATTGTATTTAACTACTTTAATATATTTCTAATTTAATATTTGTATTTATTTAACGCATTCTCTATTCTTCCACTCAAATATATTTCAAAAGGCAAATATTGTAGTTTTTACTGCATTTATAAACTCATAGTGACTTCGCTAACAAATAACAGTTCTGTATTATGGGATTAGCTGCTCAGTGATGCTAACAGTTAGCGGTTAGCCACATGGTTAGCTGTTAGCCGGTTAGCTCAGTGATGTTAACCCGACTAGGATTTAGCATATAGCCACATTAGCTCCACTAGCTCCGGTTCCTCTTTGTGTCGCAGCCCGGCAGCTCTCCCGGTTACCGGCTACACATCTCGCCGATAATCACAACGCACATCCCCCCCGTCAGAGAATGCATGTTAAAGTACATTTAAAGTATTTATCGGTACTTACTGAGCACTAAAACCTGCTGGCCCATCATTTTGACAGCGCGTGCAGGATCTTCAGACTGGAAGGTTCTGGGAGGCACGAGGAGAAGGAGGGATGAAGGCTCGGGGGCGGGAAAACAACCGCAGGTCTGACCAATCAGTGGAGGGCATCAGTGTGATTGACAGGCGCGTTCACCAATCGGGTGAATGAGCTGAAAGGGCTAAAGTGTTAACGGGCTCAGCCTTTTATGGTGAGAACCAACCGGACTCCCTTTGGAGTTTACATGATGCAGAATTAACTTTCTCATGTTTGTTTCTAATAATGACTGTTATTCAAGAAGACATTTCATCACTAAACATTCATTCAGATGTTATTATGGTGTAATACAAGTTGTGATGTGTTTAAAGGTATAAAGTCATAAAAGATGTTATATTTAATATTTAATGAAATATTGTCTTGTGTGTGTGTGTGTGTGTGTGTGTGTGTGTGTGTGTGAGTAATGTGTGTGTGAGACGTGTATGTGTGTGAGTACTGTGTGTGTATGTTTGTGAGTGTGTACCATGTGTGTGTTTGTGTGTACCTTCTCAGCCAGCTCTGTGTACACCAGCTCCAGCTTCTTGCAGTGTGTGTGTGAGTGTGACTGAGTGTGTGTGTGTGTGTGTGTGTGTGTGTGTGTGTGTGTGTGTGTGTGTGTGTGTGTACCATCTCAGCCAGCTCTGTGTACACCAGAGGCCTGTACTATGAAGCTGGATTTTCGCTTAGCGAGGTAACTTCAGGGGCAACTCTGGGTTTCCGCTCCTACGGGGTGTAGTCTCTATTTTAACCTGTGTATAATAACATATTGTCCTGAGTTGGAGACAATAGGGTTATTAAATATTAATATGAAGTAGGGTTTGATTGAGGATTGAATATATAATTCTTAGTGTGAGTTAAGGGTTTATAATGTTATTCTAAATGAAAGTAGTTAATATTTAATACCTGTTGTTTGTATACAGTTTACTACACACTGAATAAAACTCTGCAACCTGTTTCTATAGTTATATCAGTACACAGACTCCGGTTTATTTCAGTCCGTTTTATTAAATATTCCTAAAATAAGGCTCAGATTTTTCACAAAATACAAAAACATGAAGTTTAAATAAAAGATTTGTCAAAAATACAAAAACACAGATTGACAGAAATCAATAAAGAGGTCAGCATTAAATAAACATCAATAACAGTGAAGTAGTGACAGGAAGTGAAATTACAATTAATACATCTGTAAAATAAAAAAATATAAAATAATAAAAAAATGAGGAAATATAAAAAAAAGAAGTTCAAATAATAAAGTCTCAAAAACTGAACCAATAAAAAAAAGATCAAATATATCACTCATCATTTAATTGATATGGGGGGGGGGGGTGTTTCTCTTTTGAAAAGACCCAAATGAAAGGACTCATACATACAAAAAGACATGTTTCAATCTCAAATATCATTCACTACTTTCCCCAGAATGCCTTTCAACGTCCTCCAAAGAACCCCAAAAACTTGCAAAGTGACCACGTCCCCTTTCACATGCACATCTCAATAAATAAATAAATAAAAAACATAATTTAGAAGTCTGTCTCGGTCCGTTGTCATGGAGACGGGGTGTAGTCTCTTCTGATTGGATGATGGAGGCGTGTCAGAACACGGGCTGTAGTCTCTTCTGATTGGACGATGGAGGCGTGTCAGAGCTCGGGCTGTAGTCTCTTCTGATTGGACGATGGAGGCGTGTCAGAGCTCGACCTTCGCCGCCCCGACTCTCAGCCGATGAGTCGATTCGCTCTTCAGGAACTTCAGGAAGTCTCTGAGCTCCCGCCCCCCCTGAGGAGAGACAATCACATGTATTATTAATTATCCAATCAGGATTAGATAAGAGCGTCATTTGATGAAGACACGTTCACATTTATTAACATATTTAGGTCAGAGGTTCCTACAGAGTCTCTATCACTCCATAAGAAGTCCTTCTTGTTGGATCTATCTATATATGACATGGTGTAGTGACAGGTGTGTTCACCTCGTATCTGATTGGCTCGTCCTTCCTGCCGGCCCGGGCCAGGTAGATGGTGGGATACCTGCAGAGAGAGGTATAGTGTTTATATACACAGTACACTCACATGTATATATTGTTATATATTCATGTGGAACAGGAGCTCACCCCTGCACGTCGTATCCGTTGGGGACGTCGTTGTTGCCGGCGTTCATCCGGGCGATCAAGATGTTGGGATTAGAGGACAGCTGACCACACGCACGTAAACATAAACACACAGGTAAACATAAACAAAAACATTATGATAACACACCTCCGGCTGCAGGTGAGCAGAAAAACATGGGGCATTCTGGGAAGTTTTATAGTTCGAAATTATACATTTTTTTTGTTTTTGTTTATATTAATACGTAAAAGTCCCTCAGTGTACTGTGTGTGTGTGCTGTGTGAGTACTGTGTGTGTACTGTGTGTGTGTGTGTGTGTGTGTGTGTGTGTGTGTGTGTGTGTGTGTGTGTGTGTGTGTGTGTGTGCTGTGTGAGTACAGTGTGAGTACATTGTGAGTACTGTGTGTGTGTAAGTGTGAGTACTGTGTGTGTGTGCTGTGTGAGTACAGTGTGTGTACTGTGTGTGTGCTATGTGAGTACTGTGTGTGTGTGTGTGTGTGTGTGTGTGTGTGTGTGTGTGTGTGTGTGTGTGTGGTGTGTGTGTGTGTGTGTGTGTGTGTGTGTGTGTGTGTGTGTGTGTGTGTGTGTGTGTGTGTGTGTGTGTGTGGTGTGTGTGTTGTGTGTGTGTGTGTGTGTGTGTGTGTGTGTGTGTGTGTGTGTGTGTGTGTGTGTGTGTGTGTGTGCTATGTGAGTATGTGTGTGTGTGTGTGTGTGTGTGTGTTGTGTGTGTGTGTGTGTGTGTGTGTGTGTGTGTGTGTGTGTGTGTGTGTGTGTGTGTGTGTGTCCGTCTCAGCCAGCTCTGTGTACACCGGCTCCAGCTTCTTGCAGTGAGAACAGGATCGAGAGTAGAACTGGATCAGAACGTCTCTCTCCGGGCTGTTGACCAGATCGTCAAAATTCTCCGCCACCACCGTCTGAGGATTATTTAATAATAAAGTGTATTAGCTCTCCTCTCATTGGCTGACATCACCAGGCTCCCCTCTTATTGGCTGACAGGTAAACTCACCTTGACTGCAGCAGAGTTCCTCTCAGGGATCGGTTCAGACTTTATGAAACGCTTCAAACGACCTGCGAAGTAATCGTTCAGAAACCTCTCCAAGGACTGCCCGTCCCTCCTGAAACACACACACACACACACACACACACACACACACACACACACACACACACACACACACACACACACACACACAC
>NW_011346319.1:0-7509 GCF_000735185.1 Notothenia coriiceps | reverse complement strand
GTCCATGAAACTTGTCTTTCTGTATTTGTGAATGAAGTGCCATCTCCTGGTTAAAACCTGAAATTGAAAATCTGGCAACGCCCTCTTGGAAAATAGTGGGAGGGCTTAACATTCCTCTATACTGGTCTTTGGCAGGTCGTAGGCAGGAAGCTGTAAGCTGGAGTCCGAAATTCAGTGCTACATCTGTATACGAGTCAGGGTTTGCAGGCACCTCCGGGTTTGCGTGCTCATTCTACTCGTGGTCTGGCTACATCCTGGGCTTTGTTCAAGGGTGTTTCCATTCAAGACATTTGTGCAGCAGCGAGCTGGTCCTCTCCGCTCACTTTTGTCCGCTTTTACAGGCTAGACGACTCTGCTCCCAGTGTGGCCCGAGCAGTGCTGGGCCCCCTGTTGAGTTAGAGTTCTAAGTTCTGGTTGGTTTGGTGATTTTCGAGATAAGCTCGTCTGGCAATACGGGAGCTACAATATCCCATTGTGAGACATCGAACGGAGTGTTACGAATGTGAACTAAGGTTACTTGCGTAACCCTAGTTCTCAGAGTAACATGAAGTGAGATGTTTCACCAGACGGCCCTCCTTGCTATGGTGAAGCGAGAAGAGGTGCTTATTTTGAATGACGCATGCGGCGTAGCGCAAGCTACTTATAGGGGGTGGATTCCCTGACGCTGACGTCAAGATCACCTGCCAATCAGGATTGGCGTAATGAGATTGATGCTTCTGTTTGCTCCGCGGATGAGGCGCATCCCATAGTGAGACATCTCACTTCAGAACTGGGGTTACGCAAGTAACCTATAGTTATTAGAAAGCTCAAACAGCGTGTGTGGGAAAAACAGTAGAGACAATAGGTCCCACAGGCTATCATTACAATGACAAAAACATTATTTATTTATATTTTTCTTTGTTTTAAGCTGAGAGGGAATACTATCTGTGCTTTGTGAATTTGATCATCATCAACATAAGAAAATGGGTTTTGATTCAAAAGCGATATTTCTGACAGCACCGTTAATCAGAACAAGCAAGCCCTTTAATGAGACATAAGAGATACGTTCATGCCAACTCAAAGCTTGGAGCGTAGTGGGACAGGTCTGAGGGCTGGTGTCACATCAGTGACAATCCCTGCGTTACAGCATGTCCAGGTGCAATTTATCACACAGTGATGGAAGAACTGAGTAGCTGTTGTAAGCCAGTTACCACGCTAACTCTAATTTGTTAGGTTCACAACAGAAAAACATCTTATGAAGTAAATTAATCAATTCTTCTCAATGCGTTTGTGCGCGTATGTGTGGGCTTGTTGGTACTGGTAAGTGCCATCTGTGAGACTAATACAGAGACTTGACAATCACAGTGAATATATTTTTAACATAGCTGATATGCATGATTTCACAGCATTGCTTAGCATTCCAGTGTTGTTCAATGTAAATAAGTGTGTAGTCAGAAAGAGGTTGCCAATGTCTCCTTAATACAAATCCCTTATCCGCCAAAGACAATAAGGAAAAATGGAAAGATCAAACTTAAAACCATTACCATATGGGATCCAAAACACCACAACAGGGGAGAAATGGTCTTTACCACTGTGGCTGCAGTGATTTAAACATTCTCTGCAGACCAGTGATTTCAGCAGCGACCCTCAGGCTGATTTCTCTGATTGCAATTTTGGGGGAGCAGGTTTTGAAGTGGCTGCTATATTCTAGAGTGTTTTATGTCCAAAGGAAGGGGGTAAACATTCATTCAGCCTGCTTGAGTTTGGCCGCATGGCTTATTTTTACAGAAGACCTCTCTCCAGCTGTGAGACATTTAGTCTGTGACTGATTAATTGAAAGGAACACATTAGCTGTGCCTTTAAGCTTCAAACACTTGCCGTTTAGTTTTTTAAGGCTTATTTCTAACTGTGAAAGGCGCCAGTTAATACATCACTACATTTTCACCATTAGGGATTGCAATTTAAAACTTACTTTGTTTTTCGGCCATCTATGGAATAGAAAAGCTCCTGCAGTTCCTCAGTAGTCAGGATCCCATCCGCAAAATAAGCATTGAACTCTTCAAATGACAGCTTACCATCATCTGAAAAAAGAAGCATAGGCCTACATTATTACAGAACTTGCAACACTAAAGGTGTAAAATAAGCCTGAATTGATATACAATATATAATAACCCCCTTTCTTTTTTATTTCTTGTCAAAAACTGTGAAAAAAAGAAACAAAACATTCAACAAACTATGACTTTAAAATTGTAAGAATGACATTTTGTCAGCAGATTGAATTTTTCTATCTATCTTTATTTTCTGCTATTGATTCTTCTGTGCATTGTCTATCAAAATGTGCAGAAAAATCAATAGAGGAAAATAAAAAGCTTGTCAACTGTGAAGAAGAGGTCCTTTGTGAGCCTACTTTCAATCTGTCTACTGGCGGAGATAACACTGATCAGTCAGCAGTTAGCCTGCCAGAGGAGCAACAAACTGCTATGTTTTAATCCTCAAAAAAGTGTCCAGAGCAACAGATTGATTGTTGGCTGTGCAGAGTGACAGAAAGGCAATCAAAAGAGAGTTGGACACTCAGTCAGTCAATTTGAAAAAAAGACACAAAGGAGTGACCAGAGTGATAAAATGCAGCCAGGATGGGATCCAGACAAAATTAGAATGCCTGTAACGTTGACTTTAATTAAATGTATTATGTCAACAGATTTCACATAACTGTATTGGTTAGTCACAGAGGTTCAGACAGCTTCTGAAACAAACACAATCCCTCCAGCCATGTCATAATTATAATAATAATAATAATAACTCTTTTTTTTAACCTTTAAAGTGTAGGATGGCTGTTGGCTTCTAAACTGAGTAATCCCCCCAAATAATGACCCTGTCTTACCAAAGACAAGATAAAATGAGAACAGTTTAATATGCCATAGAGTTCCAGTAGGCTGAATCAGCAGTGCTAACAAAACTCAAGGGCGAGCTTGGAGACCATCTGTTCAGCCGGAGCCTCGGCTCCTCATTACCTTTGAGCAGAATGTGTGATGTGCTGGCCAAGACATGGTCGCTCACCACTGACTTCGTCTTTTTCATCTTTAATTCTCTAAATGCTTTTTTCCTCCTCAATTAAAGAGCCTGATCAAACTAACAACTTGACTTTTGTGATTTTAAGAACAAAAGGTTTCCGATTTGGCTCTGTGCCTCTCTTTCCCCTTTAGAGTTACAACGTTAAACATTACAGCTTGCCTGCATCTTGCAGCACACATGCTAGTACGTATCAGAGTTTAAACAAATACACATTTGGATCAACGCAATTGCATTGCATTGGATAACCTTGTATTTAAGTGCTACCAAGGGCAGTTTTAGTTTATATTGTGCATGCATGCATGATGTTAAACATGTGACCATTATATTTGAAAAAGAAAGCTACTTGATTAGTGTAGGACAACACACCTTGGTTAGGTTGAGGAACAAAATCCTGGTTGGGGTTAAATAAGTATGTGACGTGATTACTACGATAAGGATGCAACACATGAATGTCACACAGCATTTAGAATAACGTGATGATGTAGACTACATTTTCTCTTAGCAATACCAACTCTATGTGACTTCCAGCATCCTGTAGGCAGCAGTTATGCTCAAAAGTGACACTCCTGAAAATCACTTTGATGGACTTCTGATGAATGCTGGCAGTCTCCTCTATTCACTTTGACAGTTCTGGGTTAAATATCTTCCTCGTGAGAGACGATAGCCGCAACAAATACACAAGCCTCTGTTTGCTACTAAAATCTTAATGATAATCAGAAACTATTGTGAGCTTTTAGTTTGATGGCTTATGACTCAATGTATGTTACTTTTACAATTGACTGACTAAGGCTACTCCCACCTTTGTATTTCCATTTTTTTAATTTCCATTTATTTATAAAAATGTAAAAATAATTTTGTAAAAAGTAAGGCAAAAAGCAGTAGACCTACATGTATTTATTTTTCTCACATACTGTAGATTAGGTGTCAAACAGATAATGTGTACTTCATTTCACCCAGATCCCTGAGGAAAGATGGTGGCAGGTGGATTCGAAAGATGGCATTTAGAGCATCAGGGAAACGAAGATCCACAGTCAGATGAGGGGATTACGTGTTTGCTATCTCGAGACTCATACCTGCTGGTCTCCTCTCAACTCCAATTTACGCACCCTCACTTCAATCACACACATTTGCCTTGATAATTTCAGTGATGTGAGGATGATGGGAAGAAATTGATGCTACATTTATTTGCCAAATACGACAACCTTGTTCAGTCAAGCGTCTAAAGGCCCTGACACACCAAACTGACACCAAAGAAAACTTCCCGACGGACCCGACTATTGTGTCACCTAGCGTCTCCTGCGTCTTGGCCAAAAAGTCGCACTGGAACCAAGCCCCAAGGGAGTGTGCAGGCCTCTGAGGAACATATTTGTTGTGGCCAAACGGCGGTACTACACCTCCGTATCAGTCGCTGGGCCGGAAAGACTTTTTCTCATTGACTAACATTGGGAAAGAGACGTCTGTAAATCGTTGAATAATTTTTTTTAAACTAAATAAACTACCCAGTATGAACATTTGTATAGCCCTTATTAAAAATATTTGGTCCTCAAGTTGTAAAATGTGCTAATAACGTTATTCTGAGAGTTATTTCCCTAGGCATTATGAAGGCGCATCCAACCCACGGTACCGCGCCGCCCGGCACGTTCATGTGATGTGTCAGTACACATGTATCCACCTGTACCCATGATGCACAATCAAGACAGATAATATTATAGAATACTTTCGTGACGTTTCGTCTCTCTCAAAAGTTCCATGTTGGTCTCCATGCCTTCGCCAATGAACAACTCTCAGTAGGACAGGAGCGGGCAACCGCCTCCCACGCTGTATCCAGTTCTTATTATACATCCATGACTGGAACACACCGCAAAGACTTCAGCCGACGGCCAAGTAGCACGTACGAACTGCGAATGCGTGAGTGGCAATAACTCTCCTTACCAGCAGGTGGCGGTAGTGTGTATTCGCCATTCAAAAGAGGCAACCGGAAGACAGACTGTGTGATACAAACAACAAATAGCGTGTGCATTCCATTTTCACTCTCCTCCATCAATGACTGTTTCACATTGCGACTTATAATCGTATAATTCTTGCATCCAGGTGAGGTGAAAATGAAAAATAGCCGTCTTTGTGTGCCGAATCCTCTGTTTGCGTACCTCACTTCCGTTTCGCTTCTCATGCACTGATTAGCTAAGCTGAACAGCCAATCAGAGTGATTTCTTTTGCCGACAGCCTCCGCTGCCGATTGTCGGCACGGCCGAAAAGACACGACGGTGCGGGACACACCAATCTGAGTAGGGCGACTGGACGCTCATCGACGGTCCGACATCTATCAACGGCTGAAATCGGCTTGGTATGTCATAGCCTTTACTGAAGTGATGTTTATCATTTATGACGATTTACATTGCTGTATTATTCATCACTGGGCTTGTACTGGTTGGACTGCTAGGCAATTGTTGTTCAGCAGAGTTTCGGGTCAGGATCCCATAAAAGTTAAATTAATAAGCAGAAATTGTCGAGGGAGATATCTGGAATTGATATACTGGAACACAAACCCATATGACTCAAACCTGCTATGGGTCATAACTACAGCTCATAAACTCTCCCTCTCTTAGTTCAAACACATATAATGTGATATACTGTTGCATTTAAAACTGTATTTGTCTAAAATGTTTCTTCATTCATCCATTCCCTTACAGTCCTGACAGAGCAGCCACAACATTCGGCTACGAAACAGATTCCCTCCCAAACACCAGCTGATGCCTCTAAATGAATAAATCATTCATGGATGCAAAGCCCAACACACATAAGGAACACACATGGGTTCCCCAAGTAGATCACAGTTTCCAAAAACACTCATAAAATACACATTAAGTATATTAAGAACTTATGAAGCATGGCTCCCGTCATGTTCCCAGTTAATGTGAAGCTATTCCTGGACCCGTTTCAGAGAAAAATCAAGTTTTAACTTTTAACTTAATCACAGTCTGCAAATGAATAATATTTTTGCTTCAGCACATTTTGTTGACCTTGTTTCAGAGTAAACAGGAGCTCTTCTAATTTAATTTTTGTTCATGGAGCCAATGCTATTTTTCAAAATATAATTATTCTGTGCAAAAAGCTACAAGGCTTGTTAGGGACCACATACCCACATGCATCCACCCATGCATACACTCTCACACAAACAAAAAACACACACACACATATGATGCCTCTAAAGAGTTCACAATTCTGTCCATGGTTTAGAAGCTATGTGCCTCTTTGTATCATCACAACTCCCCGTTTTGCCAATTTCCAAGAAGACATACAGACACGTTCACACAAACACTAACACATGTGTTGCAGCCAAAGTGTGAGACCTACTGACTAACCAACTAGCAATTTGTCTGAGCAGCTGTTTCATCAAAAACAAAAAAACTCCAGTGAAAGCAGAAATGGTAAAGAATATTCAAAGCCCACCTAGGAAAGAAAGGCAACATTCAACTGTGTAAAATCATCCTTTAAATGGAACCAACATCTAAGCGGTTATAGCCTTCAGCAGATTTCCTGCACAGGAAAAAACATTATCATGCAAAATAAAAGTAGCAATACATCCTACTGTAGGTTGAATCAAAAGCAGTACACATGAATTGCTTTTTAATACTCAGCCTAAAAAGTCACTTAGGAAAGTCAAGGTGAAAAAAAAGGTTTCCTAAGAAAAAGCAAGGCAGCTAAAATGTGCTGATTCTGCAACACAAGGACAGAGGCATGATGTATGTGGCTGTTTCTACTTGGCCAGAATACCTGAAAAAAAGTGCTCACAAGACCAGAGTAATCATAAACCAAATGAGCATGGAGGAAGTCCGTTAAAGTAGGGCACAAAGTAGGCCGCACTCTTATCTCTCAAAGGTCAGTCCCATTGCTGCAGCCTCGTGTCACGATTCTCATGTTATGTCACGTTTATAGTTTGGTAGGTTTGGGTGTTTTTGCTGTTTTCCATGTCACGTTTTCCTTTGGGTTATTGTCTGGTCCTTTTCCCTGTGTTTTCCTCTTGTCATTAGTTTCCCTGGTGTGTCTAATTGTCTGATTATGTTCACCTGGGCCCCTGTGTTTTCTCCTCCCTCCTCACCTGTGTCTTGTTGTGTGATTGAGTCTTGTGTGTATTTAAGTTCTGGGTTGTCTGTCTGTCTTGGTCGGTTCGTCTTGTTCCCTGACTAGTTCTGCGGTGAGTGTTCTGTTTTGCCATTGTCTATATATATATCATAGCCTTGAAATAAAGGAAGTTTCAGTTGATATCTGCATTTGGGTCCTGCTTGTTTCACAAACCGTGACAGTGCCGTTGGAGGTCCCGCAGACTACCGTATTTTCCGGACTATAAGTCGCTCCTGAGTATAAGTCGCATCAGCCAATAAATGCGTCGTGAAGAGGAAAAAAACGTATATAGGTCGCACCGGACTATAAGTCGTATTTATTCAGATATTTATTTTC